>NW_006383032.1:3330039-3331192 GCF_000221225.1 Thermochaetoides thermophila DSM 1495
AAACAAAACCTTAAGGATCTCAAAATAATCACCTAATCCCCTCAAAGTCTAATGATGCTCCCCCGTCGCTGTCGTCGCCCCATGAGCCCCATTAATCTCATGCGGATTCGGATAATGAATCGCCGCCACCGCAATCGAGATATACACAATCACACACAGCACACCTTCGAGATAATTACTCTTCTGATCCCTCAGGAAATTCCCTACGGTGATAATCGCCAACAGCAATACCACCAGATCGAACACTTCGAAGTTCAACCCCATCGGCTTGTCCAGCCCCCAGCCGACAAGCACGGCGAAGGGGGCGTTGAAGAGGGCAGTCTGTAATGTGGCACCCAGCACGTGGGACAGCGCAAAGTTCATCTGGTTATCATACGCCTCGTCGACAGCGGTCAAATGCTCCGCCGCCTTCTCGACCAGCGGGACCAAGATCAGACCGACGAAGGCATCCGACACATGTCTCTCCTCGACGATATAGTGGATTTGATCGACCAGCGCAATAGCGATGATCGTCACGAGGGTAATCGATACGGCCAGCGCGATGCAGCACTCTGTGAGCGTCAACCGATGCTTAGCGGACTCTTTGTGACGGTCGTCGTCGCGCTGCTCGTCGTCGTGAAAGACGGCGTCGTAGATGCCGTGGTGGGTGCGCGCTTGGAAGAAGATGTAGACGAAGTAGGCAACGATCAGGAGGATGGCGGTGCTGCGGGAGATGTCAATTGTTTTGGAGAGGAGCTCGTCCGTGTCGGTGATTTTGCCTGAGAGGGAGTGCTCGAAGACGGTTGGGACGGCGAGGCCGAAGCCACTATCACAAGAGGGTTAATACCGAGTGAAAAAGGGGGGAGGAGAGGAAAATGGAAAGGGAAAGGGAAAAGGAAAAGTGGCTTACGCGGTAAGCAACAGGCCGCTTCCTGCCTCGCTGACGGCCTCACTGAAGTGTGTCTCCTCACGCTTAATCCCGCCGGCGATAAAGCACAGCCCAAGACACAGTAGCATGGTTGCCAGCACCGAGCCGAGGATAGCAGCCTGGATGACCTGGACATAGTCCACGCTGGCCGTGTTCTCGCGCGTGATGAGCGCGATGAACATGATGATCTCGACGATACCGCCCATACTAACCCCAACCCCCTATTTTGTCAGTCTCTCTCTCTCT
>NW_006383032.1:3331212-3475220 GCF_000221225.1 Thermochaetoides thermophila DSM 1495
CCCGGCAAACCCAATCAAATTGGCACACGGGACCATAGCCAAATAACTAAGTACAAATATCGCCAGGTGACTATCCGGACTGGCATACCGCAGCGCAATGGCGGCCGGCACCACGGGCCAGAGGATGTTTACCGCGCGCGAAGCCCATGACGCAGAGCGGAAGATGATGCGCAGGAAGTGCAGAGGGTGAATGCCCGTGCGGCCAGACTCACCGGAGGAACGGACTTGAAAGGCACGCAGGAGGCGTTGGGTGAAACTGAGGTTGGCTGTGTCTTCATGGTCCGGAAGGTCACCTTTGTGCAAGGGGAGAGAAGGTGTACGCTTTTCGTTGGTAGTTGTCTTCTCCGGAGGGGGAGAGGATGTTGTTGGGGGGGACGGAGAGCTGGAAACAGCGTCAGGGGAGCCTGTGTTTGGGGGAGTTTGGTGCCTTTGGAGAGGGCCGCCGTCGGGAGGGGAGGGGGAGGACATTGGTGATGATCTGGATGGTGTTAGTGAATTCCCTCGTCTGGATGAGATATCCTCAAGAGCTATGTCAGTATACCGTCTACCGTGTATCCCAATGATCTGAATAATGCCAATCGATCACGATCGCCTCACAAGTATCATCACAAGCTCGGGTTCAAGGCAAAGTTCAGGATGAAACCCACCCCAGGCTCTTCCAGAAGAAAAGACCAAAACCACGCGAGGCAGCCCGGCCCACAATCTCACGGAGCAGCTACCTCTTGCGTCAATGGGTAGCCGCGGATGGAAACAGATGAACCTTAAATCGAATGGGAGATCCACCTGGGCCGTCGCAACGTGTGATATTTCTTTTCAGCGTCCATGATCAGGCCAAGCAGGAGCCTCTGTTGTAGGGTAGCATCTACAGCTTAGTGCATATACATACATGGCCCAGGAGAACACCAGATTAATTAACCCGCATCCCCTTTTAGCGCCTAGTGCCCCATTTTTTCAGCGCATCCAACAGCGATTCCAGCGATTTGCCAACCACGCGTGGCCAAGCACTGCAACCTCGAAAAAGCTAAACCAGTGGCCGCTAGGGAAGGGAAGCGGCACGGTTCGCTGCGGATGGTTCGTCGCGGACTCGTGGATGCAAGGATGTGCTTCGTCTTGTCTTGGCCCTGATCATCCCCATGTTTCAGAGTCAGGGGCGTTACAGTGGGGGGGAGATGACGCGGAGGGTCGAGTGTGGGGATGCCAAGCCACGGTATTCATGACGTTGTCATTGTCGTTACAACACCAAAATAACGGGGGCAGGTTTTGGTTCTCGAGGGTTTTTGATGGAGAATCGAGATCTTGAAACAATCCGCGCAGGCGCAGGTGGTTCAGCGTGGTGGATGCACTGCAGTGCAGTGTAGGCAAACGCAGGGTAATCGGGCGCACGGATCGGACACTTCAAGAGGCGTCGCATCTGACATATGTAGAACGCTGACAGTTTGTTTCGGAGTAGTTATATCTGCAACTGCCAACCGACGGCGTATATCAGACAGTCAGATGCGCCTCTTCCTCTTGACTGTCAAACATAGTCAAGATCTGCAGTTTGTTGGGCTTCCAAATCGCATACCCTGGCGGGCTGAATGGAACTGGCATGGTGGACACGTGTTGAAGCCAGTATCGGGCCAACGGACGCCGACTTCTCAGCTCTGTTATGCGTCACATAACCGCATGGCTCTTTCCCATAGGCTCAAGCAAACCGTCTATGCAGAGAGAAGGTTAGCGATGATTAGACACTTTGGGCACGGGGCAACAACCGTTGAGGTTGAGGTACTGGGAGAAAAGGAGCATATACATCGAATGGAATCACGTGACTCCAGTTATCTCCAACAAAACCTCAGCATTGGATGGAATGTAGAAAACCGAAAAGGGCTTAGTCACCATCTGCATGCCATTAATCGCAGCTCCATAATCATCCAAACTGTACTTGATATTCATTGAGCATCTAGTTTCTTATCTCGCCTCAAAAACCAAATGCTTCGATGAAAGCTTTGCTAAAATATCCACCCTCACTTCTGCTCCACCACAACACATCCGAGCGAGAGTAATCCGCCCGGCTAGCTCAATCGGTAGAGCGTGAGACTCTTAAGGATACTTCCCTGCGGAATTCTATCCCAGGAGATTCTCCGTCATCTCAAGGTTGTGGGTTCGACCCCCACGTCGGGCTCAATCCCCGTCATACGAAGACTAGCGGTGCTCTCATTTTTTTTCATTCCCCCCCCCCTTCCTTTGCACGTATATTCGTGCTCACGTGTATGTGGAGAGGGGAAATTCAGTCTTTTCACCATTGATGGTGATGGTCATGTCTACTTAAAAGCCCTAACATCACTTTGTATCCATGTAGGATGGAAGTGGAGTCACAGAGTTTAGCGTGTTGGAAAAGGTTCTTCCTTTGACATACATTGTGACCCTCCGATGGTCATATATATATCTAACTGCATTATGCTAAGATTAACGGATAGCAAAACCTGCGTAGGAAAGAACAAGACAATTGAGAGTCATACATGACAATGATAGAAGCTGTTGTCATCTGGCTTAATTTGAATATTGGATTGCTAACTTGCCCGTGCTTTTCACTCGGGGAGAGCGACAGACAGTGTCAAAGCACACTGTTTACCGTCGTTGGTCCAAGTATATTATGCCGTCAAAAGTGATATTTCCGTGTCACCGATTGTAAGATTCTTCAGTGTTTAAGGTAGGCAAATTTTCGAATCCATCCCTACGAGACTAGCCGGTGTATCAGTTTAGCGTTCCCCATTTCTTACACCTTTTGACTATCGTCAATAGTCCCATTATCATTATCTAACCCTCTATATCACCTTCCATCCTGCTGACTCCCACTCCCAGAAGCCATACTCACCTCCCCTGCCAGCACAACCGTCTCCCCCGGCCCCATTCCTTCCTCCCAACTCCCTATGGGCACTTCTTCCTCCCTGACCTCCTCCCCTACGAGCACCTTTAACACCACCTCCGCGCCCACCTTGCTCATAACTTCATTCCCCTCGACGCAAAACTCGCTACACACACACTCCACACACCCCTTTTCCTCGAGACACTCACACCCGCGTACCCTATCCAACGCCATCCGCAGCAAATCATCAACAAACTCAAACGCCTTGGTATTAATCCCAGCCCCTCCCGGTCCCCCTTTAGCATCATACAGCGCTAACCGGGCAGGCCGCTTACGATTCGTCGGGCGACGGGCGAATTCCTTGATAGGGGACTTACACTCTGTGCGAATATCAGCTTGGGTAGAGGACATCACGAAGGTAGGGACCAGTGACGCCAAGGCGTGCTGCGCAGCGTGGATCGCCGCCGCGGGGTTATGTTTCCTCGCCTTGAGGATATCTAGAGCGCAGGCGGGGATGTCGAGCCACATCCCTTTTGAATAGCGGACGACGGGGGGGTTGTGGACGGGAACGGCGTCGAGAATTTTGTTCCCACGGCGGGGGTCGACTTTGAAGAAGCCGAAGACGACTTGAGTGATGCGGATGGTGCCGTAGTAGGCTTTATAAGGGGAACCCTGTAGAGGTTTGATGGCAAGGGTGGCGATGGGGTCGACGTCAGTGAAGTCGCGTTGGGAGGTGAGGTAGTCGACTTTCACCTTCTCAACCCGCGCGATCTTCCGGTCAGGGGAGAAGTCCCTAACTAGATAGGTCGTCCCCTGATGAAGGAAGATGGCGCCGTCGTAGATGGTGAAGGTTGCACGGGAAGCGTCGAGCTCTTCAAGCACGACGTTACGCCCGTTCGTGGTGTCCACGATGGCAAACTTGTCTTCTTCGACGTCGCGTATGGAGACGAAACGCCAGGGGAAGGGACGGAAGTGATCATGGCAGTGGTAGAAGCCTTCGTCGTCAGGGATGAGGCGCTCGGCACAGAGCTGAGGGAGGTCGGGGCCAAAGTATATCTTGTCCTGCTCCGGGTGTATGGGCATCTCGCCAGCGGCACACTGCAGATGGCCTTCTTTGACCAGCAAGTTGTCCAGGTCGATTTGGAGGGCGCAGTTGGGGCGCGAGAAGAGCTCGTCTGGATGCTGCATGTAGTATTGGTCCGTTGCGAACGCATCCCCTACCAATATAGCCAGCGAGTCCTTGTTTCTCCGGCCAGCCCTCCCGCTCTGCTGCCTGAGGTTCGCAATCGTATACGGAAACCCCCAGGTCAACACGCAATCCAGCGTGCCGATATCCACGCCAAGCTCCAGCGCCGTAGTCGCCACGATCCCGACCAACCTCCCCGAAAACATGTCGGCCTCGATCTGCCGCCTATCCTGCGCGGTGTACCCTCCCCGGTAAGCCATCACCCTTCCCGCAACCTCTCCACGGTCAAGACTTTCCAGCTCCTTCTTGACGGCCGCAACCAGCTTCTCACACTGCTCTCGCACGCGACAAAAGGCGATGGTGCGCACGCCGCGCAGGATCAGCTGGCAGAACAGCCGCGAGCACTCGAGCAAAGCATTCCCCCGGCCGCTGGACGGATCCCCGGGGACTTTGTACGGCGTGTTCCAGACGAGGAACTCTTTGCGGCCTGTGCCCAAGTCAGCAACATGCGATACCTTCTGTGAGGAGGATTACCGACCTGACGGCGACCCATCGAAATCAATAACAGTTACGTTATCCTCGATCCCAAAGAGCCGCCTAAAATGCCCCTCCGGATTCGCCACGGTAGCCGAGCATGACACAAACTTCACGTCGCTATTCCCCAGGGCCGCACACACCCTCCTCAACCGCCTCATCACCCACGCCACATGCGACCCCAACAGCCCATTATAATAGTGCAGCTCATCCACAACCACATACCTCAACCCCTTTAGAAACATCCGCCACCCTTCTTCTTGAGGCAAGACCCCTGCGTGCAGCATATCCGGGTTGGTAAAGATCACGCTCGCATTCTCCCGGATGGAGCGGCGATATTCCTGCGGCGTGTCCCCGTCGTAGGTTTCTACGACGATACCTTCCAAGCTGGGCATCCAGCTTATGAGCTCCTGGAGACTGCGCTTCTGGTCTTGCGCGAGGGCCTTCGTGGGGAAGATGTACATCGCCCTGGCATTTTTATCCTCTTCTAACACGTGGAGGACCGGAAGTTGATAAACGAGGGATTTGCCCGAGCTGGTGGAGGTCGCGACTACGACGTGGTGACCGGCATGGAGGGCGTTGATGGCCGCGGCTTGGTGGGAGTAGAGACGGTCGGGGGTGATGCCTTTGGAGTTATATAAAGCATTGACGAGGTCTTGGCCGAGGGGGAAGTTAAGCTCTCCATAGATGGCTTCCTGCGGATCTAGTACTCGGTGTCCATCTGGGACTATTTGTCCCACGTACCAGGAGGAGCACTTCAGTTCTTCGACGATTTCTGAGATAGGCTTCCGTTCTGTCGGGATTGTGAGCGGCAAGGAGTCCGGATTGGGCGGCGTATCCTCCGGGAGACGGGGGATGAACCTCCCCCGGCCCTGCTTCACCACCTCATCAGGGTCTTTCCCGCGCTGTTTGCACGACAGCACGAACAACTCAACCATTTCAGCGAACTTCTCTTCTCGCCGCTCAATCACCTTCGATAGCTGCTTTGCCCCAACGCTGGGCATGCGGATTTTATCTTCCCTCTCTTTACTCCCCCGACCCTTCTCCTTTTCGGGTTTGAGTTGTTTGTCGAGCTCTAAGAACTCAAATACTAGAACTTGTTCCCCTTTGGCGTTGGCGTCGAACTCGTCTTCTGCTTCTTGCGTGACATATTCAAACCTGACACGACTACACCTCTTGACTTGACCTTCCCCCTGAATTTGCCTTCCCCAATTATGCTGGTTACTCCCTCCTCCCTGCTCTTGATCCTCATTCCTCTCCCCTTGAGCCTCTAGCTCTCTAGCTTCCCCCCAAGCATAAACCCACACAACCCCCGCGACATCCTCAACCTCCACCCCAAACCCACACTGCCCCTGTACCGCCTCCTTCACACTTTCCAGTGCCAGCGGAGTAAGATGACTTGCCCTACGCGCAGCAAGAAATGTGGTTACCAGATTGAGGGCGCGGTGCAGTTTGGAGAGGCGGGAGAGGTAGGGCGGCCAGGATGAAGGCTTGGGTTCAGGCCTGGACCTTTCAGATGGCTTCTGCGTCTTTCCTTTGCCATTGGTAGATGTAGATTTTGGAGAGGGGTCTGAGTTATCCTCTTCGGGGGCTGGGTTTTTGGTTTTAGCCTTGGGTTGGTTCCGTCGGCGTGTTGTAGTCGGGTGTTTGCTCGTCTGGTTTTGCGGCCAAGTCTCCTGGGAGCGGGTCTCGACTGAAGCCACGTCACTTGAATTGAGTGGTTCTGTTGCCTCCCCTGAGCCGATCTTATGCAATCCTGATGAATCTATAGATTGTGATGAAGAAGGACTTCCCTTTTCATCAGCCGTCTGCCCTCGTTTCCGTTTGCCCAAGCTTCCGCCACCCCTCGTTCTAGCCCATGGGGCGGCGCCATCGTTGCTGGACACGGGCATTTCCACAGCTCTGGCTTGAAAATTCGATAAGAGCTAGAATCATTGGGAAACAATAAAAAGAGTAGGTCAGAACTGTGGCGTCAAGCGTTTGCTTTGTGATGTTTTCTTCTCGTCGACGCCGAGAGACAGAGGTCGGGCCGCGCCTTGATGTGGGGCAAGGAGCGCGAAAGTGGCGGGAGGTTACATGACCACCTTAAGGTAGCTTCGGGTGGTTTTAACGTTTGTGTGAAAAGAGTCATAGGGTATTGAAAAGAGTTGGACAGCAGAACGGCTGCTGATGAAGCTCATATTAGAATCAAATAACATAAATCAGGTAGTGAATGAGATACTATCTTGCCCCAGCCCAGAGAGTCTCGCCTCCAAGGCCGAACGATGGCCGAAGCCTGCAAAACAGATTCCCATCCAACGCGCGGTGTATATATACACATCTCGAAGTACCTCCATCTAGGTCAGCAAAGAGTTTGGGACCAAGCCCGGAACGCTCAAAGCACAGTGATTCCCCCAAAGAAAAGTCTAGCCGTGACCGATCTCGCAAGCCTCTCATCGAGCAAAATCGCAGAGCTGAAGTCTAGCGCGAGGTAAGTGATTTAGGCAGCCGCCAGCTTCTCCTTGATCTTTTCGACCATATTCGAGAACTGCGTGGCGTTTGCCTGGCTCATCTGCGCAAAGTCAGCGCCATCCCTCCCTGAGTCCCTTCACAGCACTCAAACGTACCTTCATCTGCACCTGCCTAGCTTCGCCCCCCTCAAAAGCCGTGAACAACACGGTCGCTGCCTTGAGCTTATGATTCACCTGGAACTTCATCGCGGGCAGGATGGGCGTGTTGAGAATAACGCGCAGCGTCGAGTCCTGGCGCATAATCAGGCGCACGAGCTTGCGGGCTGCGTCGTCGAGGGCAGCGGGATCGAACGAGTCTGCGTCGGGCTGGTTCCCCTCTTCCACCTCGACCGCCTGCTTCGGCACATTCACCTTGAGCATGCCGGCGCCGCGCTCCTTCCACCCGACGCCCTTTTCCATGACGTACATCTTGGCACGGACTGAAAGAAGAGTGGTTTCGTTGCCTTCGCCGTCGTCGATGTGGACTGCAAGAATCAGCCATGCCCAGGCCGTATGTTTCATTGGGGAGGGGGGAACTCACCTTTCTGTAACTTGAATTTCTTCTTCTCCTCACCGCTAGCCTTCTCTTCCTTCTCCTCTTCCTCCTTCTCTTCACCCTCCCCATTTTCGCTCTTGTTCTCCTCTCCTTCCTCACCCTCACCCTCATCTTCCTCATCACTCTCCGGCGCACCAAACGGCTTCGCGGACTTGCCCGTCTTAAGCGGCTCGCCCGGCTTGCCGAACCCCGTCGCACCCGCAGTCTTCAATGCGCTGCTACCCCCACTGAACGCACTAGCAAACGGGCTTTTGAACAACGACGACATGCCACCAGCCTGTCCATTAAGCGAGGCGAAGGGCGATGCGGCCGAGGCAGAGCCGAAGCTGAGCTTGGGCGGGCCAGCTGGGGCAGCAGAAGCGTCAGCGGACTTCGAGCCAAAGATGTTACTGCTGGTTGCAGGCAGACCGAAGAGGTTGGTTTTGCCGGCTGCAGCGGCGCCGAAGGCGCCGAAGGGGGAGGTGGTTGAGCTAGCGAACTTGGCCATGCTGGAGTTGGCGAAGGCGGAGGAAGAGGTTTGCGGCTTGTCGACCTTGGTGTCCTTGGACTCGTCTTTCTTCTCTTCGATCTTGGGCTTTTCCGCGCTTGAAGGGCGCGACTCCTGGGCAGACAAAGGCTCCTGCTGCCGTTAGCACACATCACATAGACAGAAAACAAATGTGACTTCGACCTACCACTTCCTTCTGCCCATCTCTCTCAACCGACAAACTCGCCTGGCGATCGCGCGGCCTCTTTTTCTCGGGCTCATCGCGCTCAGCCCTGTTCTGCGAAGACGGCTTCTCCCCCTCTTTCTTCTCCTCTTCCTCCTTTCCATCCTGCTCCAGCTCATCATGCGTCCTCTTCTTCGGCGACGCGACCGTCTCCTTGGGAACCTCCTGCTTCGGTGCAGCCAACTGCACCTCAGGGGTCAACCCACGCGAGGTGCGCGGCTTCTTCTTCTCAGGCTCCCCGGCATCGCTCTTGTTGTCATCTTCTTCCGACGCGCTCTTGTCGTCTTCCTGGGACAGCTGAGCCGAGTCGCGCTTCGCCTTGTCAGAGATAGTCGTCTGCTTCAGCTCGCGGCGCGCGGCGGTCGTTTCGGCGTCCTCCTTGACGTTGGCCGCGGAGGGCTCGGTGTTGTCGGGGACGAGCTCCGACACGTCGCTTGTGCTGGTGTTGTGCGGGTCGTCGGCCATGTTGCGATTGGTAAGAGATTGAGGCTGTCGATGCACTTTTTTTTTTTTTTTTCGTTAGCGTGTTTCGTTTCAACTTTTTCGTTCTATCTGGGCATCCGCAACTGCACTGCACCGCACTTCAAATGTTCAGCACGGCAAATCGAATGCGCAGATCGTCCGAAATGACGTCGTCCCAAAAATGAATGCCGGCACCAACTGACGAGGATATCAGCAGATATTGTCGTGAACGTTGGCGTGCCCGGTGTCGGCTTGGGTTGTAACAGGTCGGTTGCAAAGTTGCAAAAGTGCAAGATGCAAAGGTTTGGTTTAGTTGCAAGTTGTGAGTTGCGGGACGATTGGATGGAGATCTTCTCGAGCGAAGCCTCTGGCTCATCGCTCATTCACTGACTGCAACTCTGTTCCCCAGTTGACGGGTGGCCTGGTCTGCGCTGCTTAGGTGTGGGCCTCGCCTGGCAGAAGTCAGCAGCTTGGTCAGGCCAATCGTGCAATCGAGTCCCGGCTCGGTGGGGAGCAGCCGGCTTGGCAGAGTGGAACATGCTTGATGTGCAGGCAGGCACGCGATTGGTTCAGCCGTTAATGCGCTCTTGCGTGCTGTTGGCCGTTTGATAGGGGTGCCCGCAGTGGACAGCTGATGGAGGGGCTTCCACTGCAACTTCATTTTCATATCACAGGGTCTCTTACACTCACAACCAATCACTTCATAACGCATGTCACGCTCGTCTTTGCTGCTGCGGGTTGGGCCTACGTACTTGACATGATGATATGCGTCCTGGACCAGCATTTGATGAGGGTATGTGATTTGTTGCTTGATGAGAAAATACCCTGCAGACTTGCATGGGACAGCGAGGATCAGCAGATGCAGTGGAAATCAGTTAAAATAAAGGTGATTCGGCTGCCGGCATCAAGGCCAGATTCGTCGAGTTCAGCGAGTTCACTTTAATGTCATATCGTAAAGCTGACGAGTTACATAAAAAAGCCCGCCAGGGATAATTCAATTAAACATTATCTGCAGAACAGAGATTCTGAAATATCAGCGAATAAGATCGGTGGCACAGATGGCAGTTGAAGCCGTACCTATCTCCTCTCCCTCCTCGCCTCAGCAGCAACAATCCCATCCACCATGTCTAGCACCTCTCTAAACGATGCCAACTCTTCTCCAAACGACAAACTCTCACCCTCTCTATCCTGACTACCAGTCCCTTGCTGACTGTCATCCTCGCTTTCACTCTCACCACGAACCTCAACCTCAACCATACCCACAATACGCTCATACTCCTCCAGTGCCAACCTCTCCTTCCTACTCACCACATACCCTTCCTCATTCACTGCTTCGCTCTGATCCACCATCTCCAACATGTTCCCCCCTATGTCGATAGAGTACTCTTCCCCGGACCCTCTAAAATCGCCCTGCCCGCCCAACGGCAACGCCCATGACCTGTCATCCTGTTCGGTCATCTCCCTGATAGGCTCATAATCAGGCAGCCTATCCTCCCTCTGGTTCCCTCTTTCATCACCGTGACTGCTCCCATCTCCCTCGTCATCCTGAACAGCCCCCCACGCCAACGTCCCAAGTACCGTCAAAACCAAAAATCCGGCGAACCCAGCCCAATAGGGGTTCATCTCCACCACAATTTCCTCCCCCGCATCGCCATCCTGTCTGGTAGCATTCTCCTCCTGCCATCTCAGGTCTCGTAACCCATTCCCCTCGGAGTCGAACGAGAATGAAGTAGACAGCGTGTGCCGTGCGTGCCGTACCTTGCGGAGGAATATGTCTTTTATGAGGGAGAATCCATCTGCGTCGTAGTTGTGCTCATCATCCTCGCCATCGTCAAACTCATCCACTGGAGTATCGTCATCATTGGGCATGGTTTGGCCGCTGCGTGCGTGATGATTCCTCTGAACCCCCTTTTCCAACTTGGGGAGTTGCTTTCTTAGATGAGTGATTTCTTTTTGTAGGGAATCAACATCCCCTTTATCTTCATCGTGGTTGTGGCTGCCAGGTGCAATGGGGCCAATTAATCTTGTCTGTGCCTGGGACGTTTGTTCATGCGACGAAGGGACTGGGCTAGAGAGGGTTGCTGAGATTGTAAAGGGGGATGTATCTGGTAGGGAGAGTCAGTTATGGGAGAGATATGGCCTGTTAAGGGAAAAATGTGATCCAGCCTGCCTCGACTGGTGGATGGCAAGTAGTTTACCTACTTTTCCCAAGAGGAATTGGTAAAGCGCGTGTAAATCTAACACCCTGTAGCGCAAGGAGGAGAAGGAGGGAATATGCTGTGAAGGTGCGCATTCTTGCGACTAAGGGAGAAGTGCACTGCCGTGAGGGCTAGGCAGCCACTTATTGAAGGGCCGAGGGACTTTGGGGGTCAAATTTTCTGGCTGCTGGTGAAGCGATCAGGTGGTCAATGTTTTGGAGCAGCAAAATCTATGAGGTCTCTGTAGGATACGCGGCTGATCTCGCGGACAGCTTAGTAGAACAGAGACGAGGTTGAGAGTTCAAAATGGTGGCATCACCATCCAAAGGAGGGAGGACGTTAATCGCCTGTAGGGCTGAATGGGGGATAGGTAAGCTGAGCTAGCGAAGGCACTGCCACACTCCCCCACTGCGACCCAACCTGGAATCTTAATGATGCCCTGACACTCTAAAGGATGGAGATCTACACAGGAAGAAGTAGGGGGGTAGGGAGGGGAAAAGAGAGAAAAGCCGACCTCGGTTGACCTGGGAAACCCTTGGGAGTTTATCTTATAAAACCTTGACCTAGGCTTCTTGCCGTGTGGCAGATATTCCTCCGATTCCAAGGCAGTCGTCGTCAGCAATGCTGCTGATGCAAGAAACCCCGCTAGGCTACGCGAGCGGCATGTCTTGTTTGGTTAGCGGAAGACTCACATTAGCGGGGGACTCACTCAATGACCCTTGTCTTGGCCCCTCGTTAATGATGTCCTCAACCAGAGCTCAACCTCCCTACTCAGAAAACTTCCCTCCCTCCCCCCTCTCTTCCTCTCCCTCCTTCTCTCCTACTCCTCCCTCCTCTCTCTCTCTATGAATATATATATATATATACATATATATATATATATATATACGCAATTATATTTGTTTAATTGTTGAACCATCCTGTGACGTTAGCGTAGAAAGAGCACCTAGAGGGCAACACATGTATGCCTTCAGTTTCAACTCTTGATTTATAAACTTGGGTGATCTCAACATTATGATTGAACCATTGAACCATAAGACCCCATTCATAATCTGTAGAACCCCAAGTAGGGGATTGAAACAATCAGTTCTGTTCCTCCCCCAAAAAGTATGAACATAGATATACCTCCTCAACTCTATTCTTACTTTATCCACTTACTCGCTGCCTTGTCAAAGCAATCAAACAGACCAAACAAACGAAACATAAGAGACTCACTCATTCACTATGATTATAGCGGAACCATCAAAGTACTAGTCATGTGAGCTCACCTTCATCACCTTCATCTTGGTCCTCCCGCTCCATACTTTTCTTCTCGGCCTCCATCTTAAAAACTAGACTGAACCAAGAGCATAGAAGGTATACTGATTTCTGTTAACAAGAAACTAACAAACAGCCTCCCAACCACTACCTAACTACCAGCTCCTTGTGTAGAATGTAGACTCTCCCAAACATGCCTATTCTGCTCGCTTGGAAGTCGGTCTCCACTGTAATAGAAAAAGAACAAAAAAAAAAAGGAAGCTGAACTTGATATCATCGTCATCAATGCTATTTGTATCATGTCGTCCCATGTCGTCATGCATTCGTAGCCATGGGCATGCTCATGCTCCGTCTGGTTCTCATAAATAACCCGCTTGCGCCTACTAACCTACTAGCAGGTGTTGAACAGAACACGGCCACTAGCGCAAGCCGGCAGCAAGCAGGCAAAAATCAACAGTGAGAGGGGTATGTCAACGAACAATTCCCTCCCTCTTTTCTCCGCTGGCGAGACGAGAGTCAAATACGATAACGAGCCGTGTCAACCCCTCCCATACCTAAAATGATCTCTCAACCATCCCGTCATCCCCCCACTACCTCCACTATTGTTATTATCTCTCTGCTCCCTCTCCCTCTCCCGTTCCCGTTCACGTTCACGTTCCCTCTCTCTCTCCAACTCCCCAAACCCCCAATTAGTACCCCCCCATCCCCACGCCCCCGCCGCACCACTGCTCCTCGGCCTCGAAGCATCATTCCCACCACTGCCAGGGTTCAAATAACTCCCCGAGGAAGGAGGAGGGGAATCAGCCCTCCTACTCCCTGATGAAGAAGAATGATCACTACTAGGGTCAGCCAATCTACGAATGGCCGCCAGCCGCTCAGCATTCTCCCTCGGCGATCTAGGCGAGCGAGCACGTCGACGACTGCTGCTACTGTTATTATCATTCGGGCTGAGAGTATTACTCGACGAAGTCGACCTGGTATGCTGACTTCCACTCTGACTCTGTTGCTGTGTCCTCCGTAACTGCTCTGGCGACGGGTTATTATAATTATTTGGATTGAGATTATCCGACTCAATCGGCATGCGACATATCGGGCAGGTATTATGTTCGCGTAGCCACATGGTGACACACTCCCCATGGTACCAATGCTTGCAGGGGAGCACGGTCACTTCATCGCCCTTCTTAAGGTCATCCATACAGATCGTGCACTCGGCTTTACCCTCAGGGCCAAGCATCTCATCATCGACCTTCTTCTTTTGCAGCCGATTAATTGCTGCCTCAGACGCGGGGGGCGCAGCGTTGGTTTGTGGGGACATTTCCATCAGCTGGGAGATGATGCGGTCGAGCGCTTCCTGGGTGAAGACTGCGTCGCCATGCACCGCCTCGGCCGGGTTGAATAGGGACTGGAAGAAGGTCTGGAAGGGTCCAAGGAGGGGATCCGGGTGCTGCTGCTGATTATGCTGGGGAGGGATGCCAAAACTAAAAGTGAAGCCGGAGCCTGGGGATGGACTGCCGCGGGAGTGACGACCGCCGCCGTGGCCGGCGTCGTCCGCGGCAGCTGCCAGGATGGGGTTGCCTAGGAGTATGTTGAGTAACCTAGAGTGAACAGGAGGGTTAGTCGATCCGTCTCCGGCCCTAACAGCAATGATGCGTATTCGAGGAAACAGTAGTCGTTGGGGATGACGAGGAGGAGGGATATCAGGGTCCGGTTCCGAAGCTAGTCGGGATGAAGACGACGCGGAGAAATAAGAAGCAGGTGTGGATGGTGCGGAGGGCGAGGAGGAGGAGGAGTAGGAGGAGGAGACGTACTGGTTAGTGTCAAAGAAGTTGGTCGGCATCTGCGGCGGCTCATCGCGAAGAGAGGGGCCACCGGTGCTGAAGCTGAAGGTCGTCCTCGTCGCCGTACCGAATGGGCCAGTATGGTAGGTAGTCTGCTCTATTCTTGCGCCGCCGAGCGGCTCTGGCTCCGGGCTTCCAAACAAACTGGGACCAGGACCACCAAACGGCGAGCCAGACTGCAAGACTCGAGCGGCGCCCAGGTCGTTCATCAGCATATCTGCAAAACGGCGCAAGATAGCCTCACTCTCGGCTACTCTGGCACGGGCCTCGTTCTCAGCCATCCTCTGACGTGCATCCTGAAACAGCCCAGGGAAGAGCATCTCCCATGGAGATAGAGAAGGGCGGCGCCGCAACGGGTCCGGAAAGTCGTCCATATCCATATCATCCGGGTCGGGATCGGAAACGGTTGTGCTGCGATAGCCACCAGGGCCGCTACTGCTGCTTGAAGAAAAGTGCTGCTGGCCTACATCGGGGGGCGTATCGCTGGACGCAGGGAACTAAGCAACGCAGCAAAGCGGTGTGTCAGCCAAGTAGATCCGAAAGAGGGAAGTCATGCGAGTGTGTCATGGGGGCGGGGTCAGCTCTTTAAGGCACTAACAATCTCACAGAAAGTGCTATTACATAGCGGGCAGACTAGTTCCGGGTTGTTTTCACGAGGCCACTCATAGTCGCACGCGTGACAGCGGATGATTTCTCTCTGCCGGTGAGAGGACATGGTGGGAGTAGAAAAACTGAATTGTCAGTGTGCGAAGTCGTCGAGGTCCTCGTCTTGAGCCCGGCGGACGACAGCGAGGACGTTGAGGAGCCCGGCAACGGGGTCGGGGATTGGTCTTCTTGAATCCAGTATGCCGGCGTATGAAACTTGTTGAAAAATTGTAAGTAATCGCAGTAGGTTAACGCCTGCTGTACAGTAGTAGGTCGCGAGATCGCAGTCGAAGTTGAAGAACCGCGGGATATCGAAGGCGCAGCGAAGGAAACCGGCAGAAGCGGGCAGCTGTACAATGCAGGCCTTAACAAGGGCACAAGGCAGTGGGATGGATAAAAAGACTTAGACGGAACACGTAGCGGAAGCTAGAAGCTCAGCCTAAGGGCCAGCGGGTTCTGAGTCTTGGTACGAATAGGAGGTCAGGTTCAGGCTGCAAGGACAAGATGAAGTAATGAAGTGTGTAAGGCGTGAGTGGTAAAGTGGTAAATGGTAATGTACCGAGCTGGCGCTGCGTGCGTGCCCCACCTGTTGTGCTGCGCCCGGCGGCAGAGCTGAATCGAAACTGAAAGTCAGGTAAAAGGCACAGTCCGGCTTTCGGAAAAGCACACGCAGTAGTCGGCCAGCTCTTTCGCCATCGAGGCCCGGAGCTGTTGCTGTTCGGTTGCCGCTTTGATGCGGGGCGCTGACTGTGTGACGCACACTCTCTAGAGAAATTCTGTTGTCTTAATTCAAAAGCATACAAAGTTCCAAAACCTTGGGCAAAGGATTGTTAGGTACCGCAATAAAAATTTTTTTAATGCCTGTCAACCGTGAACAGGTCAGATGCTTCGCAACTGAACAGCATGAACTGTCATGGATCGATGCTTCGGGTGCCCCCCCTCCTCCGCCAGAAAGCGGGATGATGAAGCGATGCCAGCGACTGGCGATTGTTGGGCCACAGCACTCACCCCTGGTCCGCATCGCGTCACAGCCGCTCCAGCACACAGTTTTAAGGACAGCCTGCCCCTGCCCGGCCAGCTTGGCTGACGCCCCGCGATAAGGGAGGGGCACAGGCCTGATAACGTGCCTTACAGCCCAAAAGCACTTTCACTCTTCTACGTTCCCACTAAGACTACCTGAAGACGAAAGCCCAAGGTTCAACAGGACCCGAGCCTTCCACAAGATGAACCCTGAATAACGGGATGGATGGGAGCTAGAACTTGGAAGCTTCTCCTTATTCTCGTGGATTGATCGATTCCAGCTGCGCGTGGAACCTGGAGCCGTGGTTCCTGCGGTTTCCACTCGACGATGTTGGCACTTTTCATCGAGGGGCAGGCTTTGGAGTCCAAGAGTCTCTATGAGTTAGGGCAGACTTCGTGGCATTGCGGACATGCATGAATCGGAATATCTAGCCGCCAAGACAATGGGCTGGTAAGGTGATGAAGCACTCTACGATACGCATCACCTACAGCACTTAGTCTGTTTTTCTTGCAGACGTAGCTGGACATATGACCGCTTTGTTGGCGGGTGGTTTGAATGCCATTCATCAGCGTCTTATGTTCCATGACACTGGCACCTGCCCTGGCAAATGACCCGTCAATGTTCACAACACCAGCGAGGAAATGCTTCATCCGTCAGAGAACCATCGGCAGCTGATCAACCACAATGCATCTGAAACCATTGACATTAACATACCAAACATTCCTCTTAACACTCTCCCCTCCCCATCCCAGCCTTAGAATAAATTCCTTGTCCAACCTCAAGGCTCATCTCTTTATCAACCCTCTTCATCCATTCACAATACACGGGCCTTTCCAGAATCCATCTCCAACCTCCCAGTAACCCCACAAAAACTGCACCTCAACCATTTGAGATTTGAGACAGCTGCTTTGTCATCCCTCCTGCACTGCTCATAGGGCACTTGACCAGCCCGCAGGTACCTGCAGATGCCTGATGAGGGCCCATAATGTGTACCTATGCCCAACAAACTCCGAGTGTTCCCCGCATCGGCTGCGCACCCATTGTAGTAAAATTTTTTTTTTGGTTTTGGAAACTGAGAAAGAGAGAACAAAAATCAGCTTCATCAGCCCTCCCCGGCCCAATCGCGCGGTCGCCCTTTGAGGAAAGGGTAACACAGGGCAGATTTTGGAATATCGCAGTCGAGGGGGAAACCAATAAACGTTCTTATATTAAGCATATCAAGAACACAAGGCAGAAAAGAGGTCGTGGATTTCTAATAGGTAGGACATGTAAGACCTAAGCATATAATTCCCTATCCGAATCGTTTAAAACAAGTCAACGACAATAAGGGAGTGTGCTATTTTAAGAGAGAAAATGGAATGGTATCGTCTTTTGCAAAAAAAAAAAAAAAAAAAAAAGTGTTCTCTAGGTTAAACTACATACGAACAACAACAAAATTTGACCCACCAAAAATGCCATGACGTCGTTAAGGAGCAGTACATGCAGATAGCCATGTAGTCGGTAGTTGCCAAAGACACAATGCCCTCCAGTATCTCGGTAGCCATCCAGGCCTTGCTCTGCAGAATTTGACAATAGCCTCCCTTCTGTTGAAGCCAAAACTCCCTTTTTCCTCACATAGAAGACTTTTTTTCAGCATATACCAGAGCGGATATCAGCTTCCTACCATAAATCAAGAGGCAGCACCATCCCCCAAGCCTTTTTACCTGTGCCTTCCAAACCCCCGGAACATAAGGCTCGCAGCGATGCCAACAACGACCGTAACGCCGCCGACGATCGCCATGCCCACCATGCCCTCCTTGGAGACCTTGTCGTCGATCAGCGTGCGCAGGTTGATCGCCTGGAGGTTCCCCGGTTCTTTCTCAAGGAGCAAATCGTTGTACCGGCGCGCCTCGCCGTAGTTTCCTAGCTTGTAGTTGCCCAACGCGAGGTAGTATAGACATTCACGACGGCGTTCGGGAGAGGAACGGAAAATTTCGGACAGGAGCATGACGCCGAGGTGTTGGTCGGAGCGTTGGTTGGATTTTACGAGGCCCTGGGAAGGTCAGCAAGAAGCTCTTTCACATCAACCTTGCGTAGAGGTAGAGTAAGGGGACATACCCAGGCGTAGTTGAACTTTGTCTGGACGCCAACCATCTCGCCCTCCTTCTCGTATTGAGCCCGGAGTACGGCCAGCTCAGCTGGCGCGAGGGGACTGCAACCGTCAGTCTTCCATCCTCTTCAACTCTCCACATCCGCACCGTATTCCGGCGCACTCACGTTTCAGCATCGATCGCGTCTGGCATCATAGACATATTGTATTAGCGACTGTGCTCGTAACTCTTTCGCAGGGGACTATCTCAAGCGTCCAAAAACAGGAAGATGATGCAGAATAGACGTACAAGGTAGTTGGGTCATGGTGAAATGATTCCTCTGCTACTCTTCTCTTTCACAATGCTAAAAACACCTCGGGTTCGGGGAGCAAAGCTGCTGCTTGGATCGATCGATTAAATGCTTGCGCGCGCCTCTGCCGGGTCAGGTTATCGAAAGGCTGTTCTCCTAAGAGTTCTCTTTCCAGATCCGGCTGCGCTCGAACCCGTGATGCGCCGCGCGGTGATGCAAAAATGTATCGCGACTGAGGTTCTCTACCGGAGAGTG
Organism: Thermochaetoides thermophila DSM 1495; assembly: GCF_000221225.1. Classification (NCBI taxonomy): domain Eukaryota; kingdom Fungi; phylum Ascomycota; class Sordariomycetes; order Sordariales; family Chaetomiaceae; genus Thermochaetoides; species Thermochaetoides thermophila. The sequence continues at coordinate 3,349,588 of NW_006383032.1, forward strand.
CAGAGCGGACGTTCGCTCGTCGGTGTCGATGGTATACAATGGACGTTCGCAACGGAAGCGGCGGGAGCTGAATGATATTCGTTTCGTTTGAGGGAGAGGACCGAGCTACGCTACGACACGCCAGGTCAAGAGAGGTACACTAGGTCACCTTTGCGAAAGCGGGCGGCGTCTGTTCTCAGTTGAGCGAGCACTTCCCGAGCCTTTTCTGAATTGGGTTGCAGGCGCGGCAGTCGTTGGCACACAGTAACCCGTACGGAGCCCAAACACAGGCCGAGCCTGTTACTTCTTTCGAGAGAAGCAACAAAAAAAAGCTTCTGACGCCGTGCGAGAGGTTCTTCAGAAAGGGCTGGCTGGCTGGCTGGCTGACTGGCTGGCTGTGGCACGAGCGTCCCACCGATGACGAACGAAAGGCTGGGATCACTCTCTTCAATCAGGCTGGCAAACCTGTTCTGCCGGCCGCCAAGGCCAAAGTCGGCTTAGCGATAAGATAAGATAAGACTTGCCCCTCCTTGGTTATCATGTGCTTTTTGCTGGGATCTGTCGTCGGGGTGATGTGCCAAGAATTCTGCATCAACAACTCATCCATCGCGAACCTCGGACGACGCATCATCGCCAAACTGATCAACAACAATTTCTGTGTCGCTGTACATACCAACTTACAACTACGACATTCCCATCTGCATCTCTCAGCGCGTATAGCTAATCTTACGCCTCAATTCATCAAATCAATCACATAAAACTCTTTATATAATCAGTTTATCATCCCCCAAACCGCCAAAATGCTCCTCGAAGAAGATCCCTCGACTGTAAGCGCTCTCTCCAAGACTAGCAATATGTATATATTTTGCTCCCAATGACACGCAGTTACTAAAAAAAAAATCACAGCTAATCTCCCACACCCTCCAAAACTTCAACATCGCCCCCGACAAGCAGGCCATCTCCCGCATAAGTGAGTCCCTCTCGACCCTCCAACAAGCGCGCGACCTGCGCCTGCGCGAAGCCGAGTCCTCCCTGCGCCGGCTTGCCCGCACCCTGTCCACCCTAACCGCCCAACATAACGAGCTCACTTCACAACACAACTCGGCGCACCACGCGTCCGAAATGGCGCGGCTTGACACCCAAAAATTCCGTATCGCGAAGGCCGCATCAGACCTCGAAATGGAGACGGAGCGTCTTCAGGCCCAGTTGGCTGAGTTACACGCCAAATTGCAAGAGTTGGAAATTCAAGGTGTAGAAGGGGGGGTTGAGCCGGGGAATGTCCCTGGAAACGGGGGCGTTGAAGATGAGGTGTTGCTGCGTCTGAAAGTGTACCGGAGTTTGGGGATGGAGCTGGAGAGGGAGGCGGCCGGTGCCGGGGGGGCGGGTGAGTTTAATCGGGTGGTGGTAAGGAATGATCGGAAGGGGGATGTGCATGTGGTGAATATTGATAAGAAGCTGTCGAGGTTTTTTTATGCGAATTATTTTTGGTCGATTTTGTAGGGGACAGGGAGATGGGAGTCTAGGCGTTTGGAGTTGGGTTGGAGGGATTACTTGGACATGGACATACGGATACCCGAGTATACTTGTAATACAATGTGCTGGGTATATGACCTGATGACATGGCACGGCAACTCTTTGGTTTTTTTTTTTTTAGAATTTTTTTTATCTATTTATTGATATGATGCTTCTACAGTTATTCTACGCTATTCCTCCCCGGGAATTTTCTTCGAAGTAAACACAAGACCGCTACAACAACCCGCTTCTTGATATACAGCCATGCAAATACAAAGCCCCAAAGCACATCACTGCTCACCCTTCCACCACCCAGCAACACGATCAACCAGCCCCGAATTCGTTTCACCTTTCGACATGGAGCGCGACCGTCTTAAAGGCGCAGCATGCAGCTGCGTCTCATCAGCTTGAGGCTTCGCATTTCCCGCCTCAGTCCCGTTCGAGCCCCTCGCCTGATCATTCTCCTCCGGCTGGGTCCCATTCACCTCCCCTCCCTCCAGACTCACCCCCCTTTGCTCACTTTCTCTCCCTTCTTTACCCTCCCTTGTCCGACTCCGACTTCTACTCTCCCTCCTCGCCCTCGCCCTCGTCTCAAACACACTCGGTCTCCTGACCTGCTCTTCCTCCCCCTCTTGTTCATGATTGTTCCCCCGTCCCGGCCCATCAATAGGATTCCACTCCAACGGCACCGGGCCCACAGGATTCCTTCCAAACGGCCTATCCAACTCCTCATTCGGCGGTGTCGACGCCGTCGAATCGACTAACACCCCAATGACTTCGTCATCTCCCAAATCGCCATAGGGGTTGCCTCTCGGCTGGCCGTAGCTGTCGCGGCGGGGGTAGAGGGTTTTCCAGCGGTCGGCCACTTGTTCTGGACCGGAGGGCTGGCTGGGGATGCGGCGCTTGAACCAATTCAAGAAGCGGGAGGAGGCGGAGAGTTGGGAGTCGTCAGAGGAGGGGGGGCTAGGTTCACAGGGGTTGGGGGCCTGAGTTTGTGGGGGTTGGGGGCAGGTTGGGGAGGGCGAGGACAATCGGGGGGCCTTTTGCTTGCCTTTTGGGTCACGGTTCTTTTGGTCAGCGGTCTGATTGTCCCTGGGGTTAACGGCTTGGCTCTCTCCGGAGACGAATATTCTCCTCTCGTTTTGAGCAGGTTGCCCATTAGCCTGGTCTCCAGCCTCTTTCGTGACATTTTCTTCCTTTTGTTTCCCCTCCACGTCAACCTTGGACTCAACCTCCGGCTGAGCCAGCTGCTTCCCCTTGTCGTTCACCTGGGACTGCTGTTTTTGGATGACCTTTTGCTTCCCATTTTTCTCCTCCTCTTTTATCTTCTCCACCATCCCCTCCCCACTCTCCATCGATGGCATCTCCAACCGCCTATAATGCGGGTTCCCCAGCACGCCCTGACGCAGGTACTCAATCTCGTGATAATTCCCCGCATTTTCCATCGCCATGAGCCCGTGATGAGTCTTGCGATCCCTCACCTCCATCTCAAAGATATCCCTCTGCTTCTGCTGCAATCTTTCCAACTTCTCCCTCTCGCGCTTCGTTTGCTCCTCCAGTTTCTTACACTCCCTCTCCAGCCGCCTCTGCCTCCTCTGCAGCTTCTCAATCAGTCTTTTCTTGTCCTCTTCCTGCCTCTGTACCAATTTCTGCCTTTCCTCCTCCTCATTGAACGGCGCATCGCGCGGCAGAGACATCAAGCTCGGTGAGACAGACTCGACAGAAGCAGCAGGCCGATGACGGGCAGGACCCGGAATACCAGTAGACCGTACCGACGACGACGACCTTCTCACAATCCCCCTCCGTGAATGATGCCTCGCCGCATGCCTCGCACTAATACGCCCAGTCTCAATACTCGGCCGACGCGGCCTCTCCGGTGTCCACCGGTACAACAACCTGCTCAACGGCTGCGCAAGCCAATAGTCAGGGGGCGTCCTGTCCTCCGGCCAGGACTGCTGTCCCCACCGATCTCTCGGTGCGTCAGGAGCTAAAAAACCCTCATTATTAAATGCCCACGGCTCTGGCGGGATAGCCCGATCATGAGGCACGTGCCTTCGAGAAGGATCCCCAAAGATGAGGTCGCGCAGAGAGAAGAACCAACCGATGGTGAGGAAGTAGATTAGCCGGAAGGGAATGAAGCGCAGGAAGGGGTCGAGGAGGGAGGAGAGGATGGGATAGAAGATGTTTCCGGTGAGCCAGATGAAGACGTAGAAAAGGGCGAGGGGGAAGAGGGCGGCGCCACCGAAGATGAGGATGGGGAAGATGGAGATGGCGAGGAGGGACTCGACGATTTTGGCGGAGTAGCTGGGGAAGAGAAGCTCGAGGAGGGAGAAGAGGATTTTGGTGATCATTTTAGTGGCTTTTTTTTTAAAAAAAAAACCTTTACAGCGGTAAGGATGCTATGAGTGAGATGAAATGTGCTGGTTGGGAGATTCAGGAGAGTCTACTCGACGTTGGGTTGAAGTACCTCGGTAGTCATCTGGACTTGGGCTTCCCTTCCCTCTTACCAACCAAGGCTTTGGGATTTGCCTTGCCCATGCAGAAGGCGCATGTTGCTGCTGTCTGTTTAGAGGGGAAATCGATGGCTCTATCAGGGGTGAATCAAGGGCAGCGACGGGCAGTCCAAGGCTCGAAGTCATCGATCTTCCACCACGGTCAAGCAAGTAAACAGTCGGCCGGCATTTCGCCAAGGATAATATTTCACCTATATTCCGGATTGCCTTTATCCTCTCAGCATCCATCCGTTAGATTAACCAGATCTTTTCCCCTTTAAGAATTTCCATGCCATGAGACTATGGGTTTTGCATGTGATCCAAGGTTGCAAACAATAGAGCAATGGACAAGGGAGGTTGCACTTTTGAGCTTCGCTTGGAGACTAGCGGGATGAACGATGACGTCATTGAAGGGCTGGTTTTCTTGGCGTGGGCTCCCGGGTTGGGTGGGTCTTGTAGGGCCGTCAGGATTGGCCACGCGCTTGTTCAAGTAAGCTTTGCGGAAAGCTGTTGGGCATGACCTAGGGAAATATGAAATTAATCTAGGGATAATCAAGAAGTTAGAAGAGAAACGATCTCAATGCTTGGTAATCTCCTGAATTACATAATTACTAACAGGACTGGAATTTATAACTATCTGATGACCTTGACACTTTCGTCTCTTGTCTCTCGTTACGGCGGTGGAAATGCCATGCTAACATGTTAAGACGATCCATCCAGGGTTCTAACATGGGGAATTCAAACGAAAAAAAACATGCCCAGAATTTCACTGTTTAAAATTCATCATTTTCAAAACCAAAGCCTGCAACGACAAAATCTTCCTTAAAACATTGTGTCGTGTGTAAGGCAGCTGGCTTGAAAAGCAAGAATTTTTTGGCTTTTAACCGACATAATTGTAGACCGCCGTAGCAGACCTTCCACCCCACCCCCCCCAACCCCCTGGTCTTGCTGCCTGGGTGGTCCCTCATTTGCGGGGTAGCTAGACTAACAATATTATTTCCAGCCATTCCTGACATCACCTTGTCAGCAAACACATTGTCCTCTCTTTCTGCTGTTTTCCTTTGCCCAATAGAGAACCAATTTCATTCCAATCCGAGGTTAACATCTCATCCCCGATCAAATCATCAAACCGCCGGGTTTTGATTCTCAAATTGACATCACCTTCTAGGTCCCCAACAAACCCATTGTCCCTCCCACAACACTATTCACTTACGCCAGTCAACAGCTATCGCTCTCTCACCAGTCCCAGCCCTCTCAACCTGACCGACTCCTCTCACTCAACCCAAACCCCAAACCCTCACTAATTTCATCATTCCCTACCATGTGTCCTCCAACCGACTCGTCACCTCCCTCTCCCCCAGGGAACTCCAACACCCCCTTCCCCTGGCACATCGGCCTCTTCGACGCCCACTGCCATGCCACAGACACCATGTCCAGCATCCCTCTCATCCATTCCATGCGCGCCCGCGGCCTAACCATTATGGCGACGCGTTCTCAGGACCAAGCTCTGGTCGCCGAGGTTGCAGCAGAGCATGGCGTTTCCAACAGGGAAGCACTCTCAGCTGAGACAGAGGGAAAGGGGAAGGGAAAGGGAAAAGTGGTTCCCGCGTTTGGCTGGCATCCGTGGTTTAGCTACCAGTTGTATGATGATTCCCTTCCGGAGTGGGCGTCTTCTGCGGGGCCGTTGACGGGGGAGATGAAGGAGAAGCACTATGGTTCTGTGCTGCAGCCTGAGCCGGACAAGAAGTTTATCACTGCGCTTCCGGATCCGATCCCGCTAAGTCAGTTCATTTCTCAGACTAGGGGGTTTGTTCAGTACCTTCAAGCGGCTGGGAAGCCGGTTCTGATTGGAGAGGTTGGGCTCGATAAGGCGTTTAGGATTCCCTGGCCTTGGGGGTTCCATCCTCCTAGTCAGGGGCAAGGCTCCCCTTCTCCAAACAATGAGGATGATGGGAAGGGAGAAGAGGGGACTATGACGCCAGGCGGGAGGGAAGGTCGTATGCTGAGCCCGTACCACGTGCGCATGGGACATCAGCAGGCCGTCTTGCGTGCTCAGTTAAGGTTGGCTGGTGAGCTAGGTGTGCCGGTTAGCGTGCACGGAGTGCAGGTGCACGGGGTGTTGCACGACGTGCTGGCCGGCTTATGGAAGGGGTTTGAAAAGGAGGTGGTGTCGAGGAGGAAGATGAAGATGGTTGCGCCGGGGGCGGAGGATTATTTCAGCTCCTCCGAAGATGAAGATTATGATTACAGTGATGATGACGGGGCCTTGGGCAGGAAAGTCAAGCCAAAGCTCGAGAAGAATCCCAAATCCTACGTCCCCAAACCCTTCCCCCCGCGCATTTGCCTGCATTCTTACTCCTCCTCCCCGCAAATGCTAACCCAATATATCCACCCCGCCGTCCCGGCTGAAGTGTACTTTTCCTTCTCGACAGCAATCAACCTGTCCACAGCCGGCGGCGCGTCAAAATTCCCCGAGGTGGTGCGCGCTTGTCCCGATGACCGGATCCTGGTCGAGAGCGATCTACATGTGGCGGGGGAGGAGATGGACCGAGCGCTGGAGGATATTTGTAGGAGGGTGTGTGAGGTGAAGGGGTGGGAGTTGGAAGATGGGGTGCGGAGGTTAAGGGGGAATTGGGAGAGGTTTGTTTTTGGGTAAACTACATAGATACCTAGTGAAGGCAGAGGGCCCCCCGTGAACGTTTTGGTGTTGGGGGTGGGGGGGGGGCNCGGGGGGGGAAGGAAAGGATAGATATTTGTGATAAGAGGAGCTTCCGGGGGGTAAGGGACTGACTAAACCCTGAACTTGGTCATTGTTAATACATGTGATAGGGTTTGCAAGGCAATGAAATGGCCTGGAAAAAGATAAATTGGCAATAGACTCGACGCTCCTTTCCTCTTGATAAGCAGAAGTCTGCTGCTTGGCTCTTTGGAGGTTAAACCCATCAACTCAAGGTCTCAAGAAGCATTCTGCTCGTCAGTGATGGCCAGTCCAACAAGACAAGCAAAGCCTAGTCTATTTTTATTCCCCTAGCAATCCCTAGTTATTAACAGCACAAGCCAGAGCAACTCAGCAGGTATGTCTGTATGCTTTGTGTAATGTAAAAACCAGAAAAGCTTCAGTAAACATAATACATCGCCTTTTAGGCACTACCAGTAGCCTCGGCAGGTTTCTGCTCTCCTTCAGCCGGCGCATCCGGCACCTCGACATCCCCCGCAACACCAACCCCCTCCTCCTCACCCTTCACGCTCTCCGCCGCATCCGCCTCGGCCTCCTGCTCAACCGCATCCTTCATCTCCTCATCCACCTTCCCTTCCTCAGCAGCCCCCTCCTCCTTCTTTTCCCTCTTGATCCCCATATTAACCAACGGCGTCGTATCATTAAAAATCCTCAACAGCATCGCGGAGCGATCCTCCTTGGGCAGCATCAGATTCAGACTCTGAAAACTCTTCCACAGCGGCAGCGCCATCTCCTCGGCGCCAAAATCCTCACCCTGGTCCGGATCCGGCTCAACCCTCAGCACGCAGCACCCCAGCCCCAGGTCGCGCACGCGTTCGCCGATCTCGTCCATGCGCCGCCACTCGTCGCCGCCAATCTTGGGGAACATCTCCACGAGGAGCTTACGAAGCGTCTCCTTTTTACGCAAGACAACGACCCTCTCAGCGCCTACGTACCCATGCAAAATGGGCATACCCTCGCTCTGGATCCTCCACCTGCAAACCTCGGCACTGGGGGCTTCTTGCTTGACGAACATCTTGACGCCGCCGTGCACAAACTTCACGCCACGGCCTTCGTTGAGCGTTAGTATGTCGCGGACCAGGGACGAGGTGTAGTAGATCGCCTTGGCGGGCTCGCCGAGGGCGTTGCGAACCATGAAGCGGTCGAGGGGGAAGCGAGGGGAGATGGAATAGAAGGTGGCTACGGATTGGATTACGTCGTGGGTCGGCGGGAGGTATTTGAAAGGTTCTTCGTAGGGGCCGTCGGGCTTGCGTTGCTTTGGCTCGGGTTGGGCGGACTGGGAGGTTTGGGCGGCTTCGCCGTTAGTAGGCGCTTCGGCTCCGGGCTTGACTTCTGCTTCGGGGACGGGCTCGACAGGAGTTTCGACCGCCTCAGCTGGTGTCTCAACTGCAGCCTCAACCGGCGTCTCAACTGCAGCGGCCTCTTCCTCAGCCTTCACCGGCTCCTCCGACAACCTCACCTTCTTCACCTCCTGTCCCCCCTCCTCCCCCTCCAGAGGCCTCTTCTCCCCCGCAGCCGCGGCCTTGGCCATAGCCCTCGCCTGCGTAGGCTGCACCCTCCTGGGCTCCTCCGGCTTGGCCTTAAACTCCGCCTTCTTCCTCAGCGCCGTGATAAAGAAACCACCCGTATCCTGCAGATGAGCATACACCCGCATGCATCGCTCAAGCGGCAGATCCTTGCAATCGCTCGTCTCCGGCCGAGGGAACATACTCTCGACCAACCTTCCCGGCGCGATCCCGTCGGGCTGCGAACGAGTATACTCCTCGACCTCATCCCACGAGCTCCACAGCCGACCAGACTTGTCCATGACCTTCCACTGACGCATGCCGGGACGGCGGCGCAGAAGGGGAAGCTCCTCGCTGCAATCGATGATCTCGATCTTATCCGGGCCGCCGCAGCGCTCGATGGCTGCCGCGACGACGGCCTCGTTTTCGACTGGGTTCATGCTGCACGTGGAGTAAACTACACGACCGCCGGGCTTGAGCATTTGTAAAGCGCGGACGAGGATGCGTACTTGCGTGAGGTGCAGACCCAAAGCGTTACCCGGCGTCCAGTCCTTCCAGAGGTTGATGTTCTTGCGCAGGGTGCCGTCGCCCGAGCATGGGACGTCGGCGAGGATGCGGTCGAACTTGAGGTAGGCCGGCTTGTCAGGGTTGGTGGGGTTGGGGATGCGCAGGGAGGGGTACATGGTGGCGTCGTGGTTGGTGACGATCATGTTTGGGGAGGAGAGCCGCTTGAGCTGGTGGATGAGCATGTGGCTGCGCTTGTAATCGGCATCGTTGGCGATAAGGAGGCCCGTGGCGCGGCCGTCGTCGCCGGGGTCGGCGGAGAGGCGGGCCGCGGGATCATCTTCTTCTTCGTCGGAGGGGATCGGCTCGCCCTGGAAGGATTTCATGACCTTGCGGATGCGGGCTTCCTCGCCGCGATGGATCATCTCGAGAAGCTGGGCGGCCTTGCTGCCAGGGGCGGCGCACATGTCGAGGACGGTCATGCCCGGCTTGACGTCCATCAGCAGCGGGGGGATCATGCTAACAACTTCTTGACGGCTAATATTGCCGACGCTGGTCTCGGAGACCAAGAACCGCTGGAAGGCCGCGAAGGGCGGAAACTTCCTGACGACATTCTTCGGCGTTGTCATCCACCAAGCCAACTCATCGGGATACCAGGGGACCGGTTTGGGCGGGTCGACATTCTGTCCCTCATACTGGATGCGCGTGATCTCGGGGATGTAGCGTGTCTGCAGCAGGCGCTTGACGGCCAGGGCGTGGCCCTTGGAGCCGCAGAAGCGGAAGCTGTTGGGCAAGTCGCGACGCAGCGCGGCCCAGAACTCGGCGCGCTCCTCCTCGGGCAGCTGCAGCAGCGTGTCGTAGTACTCCTGCAGCTTCGCATTCTCTCTGATCAGAGTCGGATGAGACTGGTACGGTCTATGGCCACCATCACGGTCGCGGTCGCCGCCGCGGCGACCTTTGCCCTGGGGAGGGGTCAGCGGCTTCATCAAATTATCAATTGGGTCAAAGAGTCAAAAGAAAATACCTTTCTGCCGCGCGCCATGTGGGCAGCGAGTGTGCGATATGAGGCTATTTGTAAACTGAAAGTGGCAGACGAGAGTGCTGTCACGATGCGCCCCAATCGCATGGACCGACTTCGACGTCGAGGGAAGCAGGTTGGCAATGGAAGCAGAGGATGAGAGGCTGAGACGGGAAGCAAAAAAGTTCTGCGACGGGACCGCAGAGCACGGTGGGGGGCGGGAAGAAGACATTTCTGCGACGCTACTCGCCGATTTCTCTTATCTTATCGCGTCCCTGGAGAAGGGGATGGGCGGTGCTAGGCCGAAACGGGAAAAAGGTAAACAGAGATAGGGCAGGTAGGGAGGAGGAAGGTAAGAGATTCCTACCTGAATGTACTCTCTGGTGAAAATAAATAAATAAATAGATAAATAAATAAATAAATAAATAAATAAATAAAGAAACAAAGATCTTGTTCAATTGGGTCAATGGTAGAAATCCGGGACCGAGGATCCATCGTAATTGTCCCAAGAAACAAAAATCATATTTTTACATTGCATGTTGGGTATTGAAGGTTACTCTACCAACACCTTAACAGTACGGACCTTATTATACAGAATGATTTACACATCCATCACATCGCCGACATGCCAGATCCCTAAGGCTTCTAATCCTACCATCTAAATCCCAAATCAAATCAAACACCCTAACCGTCTAACAACCCAACGGCCCAATGAATAACCCGATCACACCCCTGCCCCAAGATGGCACTCACAGGAATCGCCTCAACATTCTTCGTCCAGGCGCCCTCCACCCCACTCGGATGCGGCTCGTCCCCCCTCGTAATGGCATGCACATAATCCCTCAACTCCATGAAGTTCTCCTGCGTCCCCGGCAGATCTCCCTTTGTCGCCACCACAAACCACGGTTTGCCCGCAATATGCAGGCCCCCCGCCCCGGGTTTGTTGGCGCTCACCGAGAAGTCCTCCCCTCCCACTATCATGTGCGAGAACTGGCTCGGCCAGAAGGTATCATCTGTTGCGTCGGTACCGGCCTCGGCGCTCCAGTCGATGACCTTCTGCCTCTCCCTCGCCCGCTCTTCCTCTTCCCTCATCTGCGCATAGAGTCCAACCTCCTTCCATAGCGCCTTGAGCGCTGCCACGGCATTCCCCGCGCTGAGGTCTAAAACAAATGCCAGAACGCCCGCGCGCTCGACATGCCTCAGAAATGCAATCCCCAGTCCCTTGTCCAGATGTGCCCCTTCAATCAGGCCGGGGATATCCGCGATGGTAAACCGCGTGCGCCTCTCCAGCTCTGGCTCTGCCTCGGCACTGGTACCATCGGAAAAGGCGAACGGACCATCCTCTTTGTTGCGCGGTCCGCCGCCGACCCGGCGGTAGCTGGTTAAGAGGGGACGCCCCCGGTTATTGTCTAGCACTACCGTCCCAATGTTAGGCTGCAGTGTGGTAAAGGCCCAATTGCCCACCCGCGTCCGACTATTCGTTACCGCACGGAGGAGGGTACTCTTCCCTGCATTAGGCAACCCAACCAACCCAACATCGGCGAGGAGTTTCAGCTCGAGCTCGATCTCCATCGTCATGCCCGGCTCACCCTTGGTAGCATACATCGGGCGGGGGGTTTCCTTGGTGACGAAGTGCGGATTACCTAGGCCGCCTAAGCCGCCGGGGGCGAGGAGGATGGGGCGCGGCGTTGGGCGCGAGAGGTCTAGATGGATGGGGGGCTGTGGGGCAGCGAAGAGGCGGTCGCGCCAGGGGAGACGAGGAAGTTCGATGCGCTTGCGATCGGAGGAGGACATGCCTGGGTAGAGGAGCCAACGGTCGCGTTCGGGGTCTTCCATTTCTTCGGGGTCTTCGGCTAGCTGTTGCTGTTCTTCCTGCTTCCGCTTCTTCCAGCGCTTGCGTAGGAACCGGAACTCAGCCTCGGGGTCATAGCGGCTCAATTCCCTTACAACAGTGCCAACTGGCACGGAAATAATCACATCCTCCCCCCTCGTCCCGCCCCTCGAACTCCCCTGCCCCGCTTTCCCCCTCCCCGCGCGAATGGTCCTCATCCGCGCCAGTTTATGCAGCGATGTCTCGCCGTGCACAGCTTGGATGTATATATTCCCTCCATGCCCGCCATCCCCTCCATTCGGTGGCCCCTCGGGCAGGAAGAGCTCGCGCAAAAAGGAGATACACCCATTCCCGCCGTCACCGGCCTGGAGTTTCAGCCGGGCCTTATCGGCGAAGTGTGGAGTCGAGTAGTCGTCTGGATCGGGGTTCAGTCGGGAGGGCGCATAGTCCGGTGAAGAAGGGTTGCTTTTTGTGCTGCGGCTGTTGTGGCGCTTTTGTTGGCTGTCGATGATGGTGAGGGTTAAGATGGGGACGGCGGACGCATTGGGGTTGCTGGTTGGGGAAAACAAGGCGGGGTAGAGGAAGGGTAGGAATACCCGCGAGCTACGGGCGCAGCGGTAGGTCATGATGGGCGTGGACGGCGTCGTGGTCGTCGCCGCGTCGAGAGAGCGTCATTGTGGTACAGAGAGAGGAACCGATTCAACTGTGTTAGGGGGATGAAAAATGGGACAGGCATGTGATAAGATAAGGAGGTACCTTTGTACTCCTTGTACCGGCGGGTCTGGGTTGCCCCGCTCAACGTTTTTCCGATCCTTGGAGATCCGTAACGGAGGTGGGTCAAAATTTTTGGCTTAACTTTCATCTGTACGACCCTCCTAAACTTCGAGTTCCTCGAGAGTCGGATGGAAAAGAAATCAAAAAGGGACGCAACGAATGACAACATCAGATGGAACATCCCAAGCTTAACAAGATCTTGTGTTCCTCGGTCCCGGTTCCACCGGAATCGTTCCCATCATCGTCCCATCGCCCCTGATTTTTCCTCTCTTCAACAAGGTCATCGGATGGATCACGGATGGCGCCCCCACACTTTGACGATGATCGCCTGCGTTGTCAGTCATGCTTGGCAATTGACGCTGACATTTGGCGTGCATCTCGGTCTGCGGGCAGCCATCTCTCGGTCGGGGTCGGCGGCGGCGGGCAAAATGCGGTCAGTAGAGCCGATGGACGACATTGGCATTAACGGCAAGCTCCGGGGTGAATGTTCAGGTAAAGTGCCCAATCCGCTGCGGCCGGCAAACAAGAAAATGCTGGGGGTCAACAGGCCACCGGGCACCGGACACGGACACGAACGAACTATGGACGAAGCAGAAATGCGGGTTCCAAAATGCTTAGGACTCTGGCATAGTCGAGAAGCAAATTGAAAAAAAAAAAAAAAAGGTCAGGTGTTCGATTTGTCGTGTTTCATCTGCCTTTCGCTGGTCACTGTAAACTGTATGTGGTGTTATAATATATATATATATATATATATATATCTGTGTTTACGGACGCAGAGCTGTTTGTCTTAAAATCCTATCAAGGCATGCGTGACTCTTTGTTGATTTTTTTTTGTCTCACCGTTTGAGCTAAAGGACATAAAAATAAAGTTCATCACAACTGTCTTTGTCGGTCTTTTCCCATCTTTCATCAGAATCCTCGATCAAGCATCAATCACATTTTACAGCCCCCTCAACTGTTCAAGTCGAACCTCCACCACACCCGCGGCTCCACCAACGCTCCAACCGGTCCCATCCCCCCCATCTCGTTCCTGTCCTGGCCCGCTTGTTGCTTGTTCTCCAGTGCCCGGCCCCCTTCGTTGCCCGCCTGTGAGCCTGCGACGTCGCTGTCGCTGCTGGCTACTGCTGTCCACGGGTGCTTGTGACCCCTCCCCCCACAAGATGCCATCCCCAATTCTCTCGGTCATAAGAGCCTCACAGCATACGAATCAACACGTTCTGTCCATTTTGTTTACTTGTTTTTTTATCTCTGCTTCGTCTTCACTTTGCTACAGCAGACAGCATACACTACGCAAAAAAAATTGATCGCATTAACCCAGGTTTGAATCGTTAAAGCAGGACACAAGACCAGGGTCGCATAATAACAAGCAGTAGCCAAGCACAGCGCCAGACGATCCTCCGCCCGCGGGCTACGGGCATTGGGCCCCGCCACTGAGAGCCTGCAACAGAACTTGGACAAACCACAAACCAAAAACTAGCAGACAAGCAGACAACTGGCTGACCACACATTGGGCCGCTGCACCACCTGCAAGCTGCAGACTGCTGCATCGACGACGAGCCACGACAGGCTCCAGAGAGCCCAGTCGGGGCCCAGTCTCAAGACGGCAGTCAACGTGGACGCCCCGTAGCGGCCCCAGCGGCTCCAGTGACCCAGCATCCCAGCAGCCCAGCACGTCGGCACCATCGCGTCCTCACTCACAATCCCCAGATTTGTTCCTGTTTGCCCAACTCCCCTCTGCTTGATCCGTTCACTCCTCTCTTCTTCCATCGACACCTCCAGAGACGAAACTCTCTCCATCTGGACAGCTCTCATCGTCATCATCCATTTCTCACGCTGCTCACTGCTGCTCCAATCTGCATCTCGGCGCCTCTCCGCCAAAGAGATCTCGTCGCGCTGTTGCTCCGCATTGCTGCAGCCTTTCTAAGTCTTCTAGCCGTTCTGCTTGCTTGTCTGCTCTCCTCTCTGTTGCATCATCTACTCTGCGTCTGGACACTGTCTGCTATCTGTTCTCTGCTGTCTGCTGCCCATCTTCTCGCATCCTCTCGCATCCTCTCGCACCCTCTCGCATCCTCTCGCACCCTCTCGCACCTCACGCAGACTCTCAACGCCATTGTCATCCATAACCTGCGCACGCATCACGCACATCACTCGGCGATCGCTTCATACCTTAGCCGCACTTGCTTTGTTTTTCTCCAGCCAGGTCAGTAATAACTCGGGTCTCCTTTTTTTTTTCAGTCAGTCATCTGCTGTCGTCACTCCCGTCTCGCCTGTCAGGCGATTCGTTCGTGTCCTTTCACCCTTTGCCCTCACTGCATCCTCTCTTGGGCTGGTGCCGCTGCTGGTGCTGCGTGTCCCCTCGCCGCTGGTTCTCTGGCTCTGGCTATCTTTATCTTGCGGCTCCCACATCACCTACCCTTCCTCGTTTTTCTCGTCCTTTTTCCCCCCCCCCTATTCTCCTCCTGCTCTCCTGCTCCCGGCACACTCACACACATACACACACACACACAGACCACACGCACCAAGCTGGCTCTCGAGAGTTCGATAGCTCCAAGCTCCCATATCCCCCGTCTCTACTCCGGGCAGGCCCCTGCATGTTGATGGTCATGTCCAAGATCATGACCGCTCGACAAACATCTACATTTTTTGTACCACTAGGCTGAGACTCGGTGGTTGTCCTTTATCCATTACCTCTCGCACGTTACCTATACTACCTACCATCTTTATTCTAATCCGTATTCTCCACTTGTGACCTGATGTTGGCCTTTCCTCCGTCCCGTGTCGAGACACACACTGAAGCCATGTATCCCAGAAACCTGTCCACAGTAGGGAAAGGGGTCATTAGGATGGACCCGGACTGCGCCATCTGCCATGCCCCGGCCTCGCTCGCCTGTGAGTGCGAGGCCAAGGGCTTGGAGCTTGCCGTTCGCCAGGCCGAGGCCCGCATGATGAACCAAATATACAACGACATTCGGTAGGTCCTTTCCCTTTTTTGACTTTTTTTTTTCAGACCCCTCCAGCTGACTGTCCAGCTCCTGGGTCCGCGCCCACGCCCAAGACTACATCCTAGAATACTTCCGTGTGCTCACCGAGCGCCGCAAGCAAGCCCACCAGCAACACCTCGAGCGTTTGCAAGCCCAATACCGCTACTACCACCAGCAGCCACACCCCTCACAGATCGCCGACGCCCAGGCCGCTTTGAAACGTGGAATCGACGAGGACTGGCAGGCCTCCGTCCAGCGCTACCCCGAGGTCCTCGAGTACTTTTTCAGCCTTGTCGAGCTCACCCTGCCCGACGATAACGATGCGGCCGTCAAGGACCCCCCGCTTAGCCCCCTGAATAGCCTGCGCAAGCGGGATGGGCCTCCACCGGCCCCGACGAGGAGGATGACTGTGGGGGAGAGGGATAGGCCTGATAGGGATCGGGGCGCCGCGACCACCGTCGTGAGTGGCCCCAGTATGGCTTTGCATGAGAGGGATATCCCGCCGCCTTTGCCGAGGGGCAGGACGCCGCCGCCGTTGGAGCCGTTGAGGGAGAGACGGACGCCGGCGCCGAGGGAACGCAGACATTCTTATCGGCCTCCCCCTCCGCCTCCGCCGCCGCCGGCAGGGTATGGGTATCCTCCTTATTAGAAATAAGTTGGGGGTTTATCATGAGTCGGGAGCGGCATCGATTTAAACGCCTACTTCCATATTTTTGAACAGCAACTCATGAAAATTATGACTCTTAACGACATGGATGACAAAAACAAAAGGATCATGATACCAACTTAACGACAAACGGGATGATAACATGATACCGATGAAAAAAAAAAAGATGTTGATTCTCTACCTCACGGTCTGGGTTTCTCGGCTCGGCATATTATCATCTACTATCTTCTTAAATGGCATATGGATGCATTTTGGACTGTGGTTGTGGTTGTGATCCGGTGGTGGTTGAGGGTTGTGGTTTATGACGGGATGGCATTCTCTTGAACAGTTTCCTTTCCTTTGTCTGTTTCCTATCTTTTGGTGGTTAAATGGATGATTTATCTTGAGTTATTTTTGGGGTTCATTTTTTTTGGTGGTTGTGTTTATGTTGTGTGTCGGGTTTTGGTTCTGCTTTGTTTTTTTTTTTTTTTTGCTTTTTTGCTTTATTTTTTACGACAACTCAACTTTCTCATTAACATGCTGTGCCTATTCTATCTACCTACCTTACGTACGTACCTACCTACCTATCAGTATCTACATAAATCACAGGACCGGAACAACGGCACGGTGGTTTAAAGAGGTTTTCGCCTTGCTTAGTTCTTGTTACTGTGGTCGCTCATTTGGATTTTCGTCTCCTTTGTGTCTTGCATCCATTCTTGGGACTCGCGGGCTTGCCTACTTATCTAGACTGTTGATGGATGGCAATTAAAGCCAAGGAAGAATGAATGGGGATATCCGTGATGAGAACAACCGAAGTGATCTGGCTGACAACGGATGTTTTTTGTACCCTCGGACTTGACATGGTGACGTTACTCCATTATCTATTATAGTCTTCAGAGGTCGGTGAAATGACTGGACCCAGGCGTGACTGCTGTTTCTTGTCAATTTAATACCTGCTTCCCTTTGGATGACGAGGATCAGATCGTAGGTGGTTCCAATGACCTGGGATAAGCATATGATGTTTTTGAGATGGTTTATCTCTGTTCTTAATCTAAGGCTGTTTTACTCTATCAGAGGTGGTTTTTGCATAGTTATTGCATGTTTGGACAGATAGAGATGGAGGATTGTGATCGGATTCTACTTTTCAAGTATCCTGCTGGTGCCGTTTAGGGTGAAGCTTCATGCCCTTTTGTCCAGGTTTCTCAGTTTGACGGAGTAGAGGAGCCTGCCAAGACATATTTGCAGCTACCAAAGACAGTACGTAAGCTCGTCACCAGAGTGCAAAATGTGTTTGATCATATGAGATAACTGTTGATTAGTACCGATTATGGAAATGATCAAATCCTTAACTGTTTACCACAGTTCATGCCGGTCAATCTTACGCAGCGTGTCGTCCTTCCCCGGATCGAATACATGCCCAACCTCCAGTCCTCGTCACATTTTCTACATTCATGTCACCAACACTCAATAATCTGTCATGGCATGCATTACTAGGCATCAACCGAATCCGGAGACAGGTCCCGGAGATGACAGTCGGGTACGGAATGGGTGATCCGGCACGAGGCGGGATGTTGGATGTCAGATGGCATAGTTACACAAACCCGGTCCGGCCGGGCCGCTTGTGCCCAACATACCCATGTGGCTGTTTAGATCAAGGCAGCCTAGCTTACAAGTACGCCCATGACTTCGATGGTGTGTGTATGAAAAAAAAAAAAAAGAAGAGAGAGAGAGAGAATTCAGTGGATGTAGGAGAATAATGTGTCAAAAGTTTATATGTGTAGGGTTGGACAGGGCATAGAAAGGGGGACAGACCTGTCAGTTGACTGTGAGTACCACCGCTACCACCTTGAGAGTTCTACTTCAAACATAGCTTGTATGACAGCTAGCTCTATGTATAGCGATTATTAAAGAGTAATGTACGCTGCCTAGCGGCCGTAAGGGATTAGGGCTCTATTCAAACGGCTGGGTTCGTCTAATGTTGGGCAAGCGCACAGCACATCAACCGTGACTATTGGAATGTTCGACGTCTATCAAGACTATTAGGGTAAATCATTGAATGGTTACATGACTATATGGAAGGGTATGGCAAACTCAAACAAGGGCTGAACTAAAGCGCCCTCGCATCTTCCAAGTTCACCTAAACTGGTTACCTCACGGGTCATCCAGTCCCTCCCTTGTTTGGAACAGATATGAACTTTAATACAAGTAGATTACGTCCTGGACACTAGAATCATTCTTCCCATACAGCAAGTAAGAGCAAAGATGGTGAAATAGACGACGGTATGCTTAAAACATGTCCATACACTCTTCGCCGAGAGACGGAATCGAACTGAAGCAGGTACTCTCCGTCTTTCACGTGGAGCACAAAAATGGATAGTTCCACCATCCGGCTGTATACCACGATATAAGACCGACAACAACCCCTGGCGTTACCGTATTCCAAGTCGAATCCTTCAGTCTCCAGATCTCAGGTGTGTGAGTCACCCACGGATCTCATGACGCATCCGAAGCTCTAGCCGAGGAGCCCAACCTTAGCTTCATCACCAGATCTGATGTGACGAGTCGAATATCGGGCTCTCGCTTACGCAGGTACGGACTGACAGGTTGGGTTGAGGAGATAGGTATAGGTATCATGATGGAAGGAGACAGAAAGGCATGGAATGAGAGACAACACAGCACAAGGGTTCACCTGCAACAGAAGAGCAGGCAGAGGAAACTGCTTCTTTTTCGCTTTTGACCTTTGGGGTGCCCGTAAGGAAGTTAACCTAGAACATGTAAAGATGCTGCGGACTGAAGAAAGATATCAGTAGGCTGGAAGAACAAAAAGAAGAAAATGCAAGAAAGACCAGTGTGATCAACAGGAGGGGCTTTGAACCACCTCAAGAGTTTGTGATGATTAACACTACTGCTTTAGGTAGGAGTTGTTGCTTCCCATAGGCGGCAAGTTCTAAAAAACAAAAAAAAAAGCAGATTGATCAGGAGGCAGAAGAGACAGCATCATTGTCAGTGACTGGGCTCAATGGTGGGTATCGAGGAGACATACCTCTCTTCCTGACCGGAGTATGCAGGAGGTCTGTCTACCATGCCCATGTGGCTTTGTGTTGTCTTGAGTCCAAAGATGGGGATGCATCAAGTGATCTATGGTACCTCGATTGGGAGCGAGCACTGCTGAACTACCAGCCAGGAAGATAGACATGGTTGCATTCAGGTAACCTGCAACCTACCACACCAGGGTGAACAACGGTCAGGAGAGGTGAACTTGTAGACAATATGGACAGACTGGTCCTTAGGCAGTTATGAACTGTTATGTATTGGAAGACAAGGAGATACCATGAGTGAGTTTCTCTGGTGAACATGGATTTCCAGACGGGGAGGTAGACGAGATTAAGTGGACACACTTCCTTAGTGGACAATAATAGAGGACAGCAAAAGCAATTAGTTATATCATCGTCTTTACGGTCTTAATACGGTCACACTACGAACAAAATTTTCATACATATAGCAAATGCCACAAAAGTCCATTCCGCTAACCTAACCTATCTATTCTTTCAAGTCAATCAAGGCACTTGACACGTTTTCGTGTTTCGTGATTGCTTATCATCCCTCCCCTCAACTGAATTAATATATACTTCCCCATGCTTGCTTGACTCGACCAAGGAATTCAAACCAATAAAAGAGATGTTGACTGATGATGATGATGATGATGATGATGATGATGATGATGATAATGACATTAACAATATGAATGCTGTTTCTTCTCAACAAAGCTTTTTTTAATCTTCGAAACCCACACATAGAAAAACGGCAGGGACGACGTGTAATGACTAAACCAAAACAACAACAACAACAACAACAACAACAGAAGAAACCAAAGAGAGACTAAAAAAAGGGCGACTGGTACTTCAAAACACAACACAGAAATCTCTCCAAGTAAAGCCGCTACCAACATCAACCCCTTACTAGTACTACTAATACTAATACCCAACATATTCTTGCGTGTGGCCATCCAACAGTTAGGCGATAAACCAAAAAAAAAAAAAACACCACCTCGACGAACGACCTTCTCCCCCCCCCCTTTTTTTTTTTCCCTTCTCTCTCTCACTTTTGTAATTATCCATCCGGGGGAAAATTACATATTCGCCAACTCATTATCAATCCACCGATCCATAAAAGCCTTCCTCTCCCCGACTAGTTCCGTCTGCAACCTCTGCTCGACTAACGCCCTCACCTGCTTCTTCGTCACACTATCTAGATCGACCTCCCTCAGCACGGCTTGAATCGCCTCGATAATTGCCGCATCATCCGGCCCATTATTGCCAATACCAGCGCCAAATGACCCTGTCGACATGTCGTTGTGCAGACCCAGACGCGAGGGGGCTGCGCTGAAGGTTGACATGCGGTTGTTTGTGTTAGAGCTAGGGATGCCGAGCGTGGTGGGGGGCGTGCCGCTCATGGAGCGGAGATGATCACCCTGGAAAGGGGTGTGGGTGCGGGCCAGGCCACCACCCATGGACATCATTGATTGACGGTTCGCGAGCGCTGGATTATCCGTGTACGGGGTGCTTGCGCCGAGGAAGGTGCTCGTGCGACCAGCCGCGCCAGCCGGAGCGAAGGGGGATGTCGGGGTAGGCGGGATGTACGCGTTCACGCCGCGGCCGTTACCAGGCATGTTGAGGACGGAGGGCTGGCGCACAGACGAGTAGACGGATTTCATATCATCCATCTCATACTCGGCATCATACATTCCCATTCCCCTACCGGGCATGCCCATGCCGGCGTCAGCAATATACTTCTCCGAGGGGCCACCGCCGCGGCGACCAGGTAGACCGTTCGCAAGGGCATAATCGTCCCAGCGCTGGAGGGGGATGGAGCGGGGGTCGAAGCCCTCGTCGTCGACGGCAACGACCTGCTTCTTGCCCTTCTCGCCAATGACCACGCGCGTGTTACCCCAGGCAAAATCGTCCTGGTTCCAGAAGGAGTAGATGGGCAGGATGAAGGAGTAGACGGGGAAGGCGATGATGTAGATGATCATCCAGCCGATGTGCTGCCACTGGCGCTTGAGGATGAAGATGAGGGCCTGCAGGCCATAGACGGCCGCCAGCATGATGATGGAGATGAGCGGGAAGGGGCCGGTGCGCGTGATGACAGTGTAGAGCAGCCAGCCGAGGTAGACGCAGGTAGCCGGGAGAATGATGGTACCGAAGAGGTCGATGAAGACGACGAAGCGCATCGAGAAGCAGCAGAAGCCGCACATCTCTGGGAGGAACATAAGCTCGACCAGGTTGTGGATGGTGGAGTTGATCCAGCGACGGCGCTGCGACAGCAAGACGCTCCATTTCTCGGGCGCGGCAGTCTGGCAGTAGGCGTCCGGCAGGAACTTGTACGACATGTACGGGAAGTACTTGGTCATTAGCGTGGTGAGGTAACGGTCCTCACCCAGCGAGAGCAGGTTCTTCTTGTGCAGGGTGTCCACGTTGCAGTCGCTATAATCGCGGATGACGTCGTCCGAGATGATCAAGGGCTTCCCGCGGTCCGCTGTCCGCAGGCGATACATGCAAAAGCTGGACGCGGCATTGGGTTAGCATCAACTATCTGCTTCTAACGGGAAGAGGATTAAGAAGGGACGATCCTACCATCCAGGCAAGCAAGTAACGCTGCCAAACAACGACTCGAAGGCCTTGGCAAGATGATGCGAAATGTAATACTCATAAACCTGTATCATGGTCCACCACGAGCGCTCCTCGTTCTGCAGGCTGGTCTCACCACAGATGCCTGCAATCTTCGCATCGTTGGCACAAGCAGCTACCAGCCTGTTCAGAGAATCCTCCCTCACACAAGTATCGGCGTCAACCATCAGCAGGTACTCGTATAGCTCGGGATCCACGCCAATAACGTTGTTGATCTGATGGAACATCTCGAGCTCCAGCGGGTTCATGGGCGCGCGGTGGTGCACACGGTTGAGGAAGCTGAGCAACAGGATCTGCGAATCACGCTTGCCGCGGTTGCCGGGCTTGGGCTTCTCGCGCTCCGAGGGCTTGCCGACCTTGACGATGACCAGATAGGGGACAACATTGCCCTCGTACTCGTACAGACCCGAGTATACCTTGCCGTAGTTGAGTTGCTCGCTGCCGGTACCGACCGACTTGAAGGGCAGCGCGGGCGGATCCACCTTAGGATCAACACCGAGGATATCCAACACGATCTTAGGAGTCGGACGGTCGTTGCCGGCACCCGTGATGATACCGTCGCAGATGATGCAGATCAGCTTGCGCTTGTTATCATACTGGAGAGCCGTAAGAGAATCGATGGCCTTGCGCAGCGAGTCTTCACCCTCGGTGTAGGCGGGCACCTGGCAGATGACGAACTTGTCCTGCGGCGAGGGGCGACGCTTGGAGCCGAACTGCAGAGCCGACACGAACTTGATGAGGATCACCGCACAAATAATGATAGTGAACGCCAGCATGATCCAGCGGCTAACCTGACACCTGGGCGTCTCGCGGAAGTCGGTGATGCCCACATAGAAGCGGTTGTTGAGGCAGTTCATGGTGTTGCGCAGGCTAGCATTCTCCGTGACGTTGCCCGCCCACCGCTCCAGCAACGAGTTGATCTGCTCGGTCAGGTCCGCGCCGGGGTTGTTGCGTACGAGGTTGACGATGCGGGCGTTGAGGAAGGTGTACCGCGCGTTGTTGTTCATGTCCTTCAGCGTCTTCATGTAGTCGGTAAGGTCAAAGACCTTGTTCTCGTAGATGAACCAGTAGTGGTTGTACTCGCCGTCGGCCTCGATGTCCTTGGGATTCCAGACCAGGTCGCCGGTGTAGTACTCCTTCATGCGCGGCAGGAACTTCTTCGCGTACCAATCCTCGTTCCTCAGAGCAGACGTGGGATCGGCAGCATAGTGGCCCGACGTATGGTCGGCATACGTGTACTCCGGCGTGTTGTTGAACAGCAGCTTGACGGTCTTGTCGATACCCAGGCCGGGGCACGCGAAGCTAAGCGGCACGACGAAGTAGTCCGACAGATCCATACCGGCCAGCGGCAGCATGTACTCACGCGTGGCCTCGCGTCCCGTAGTGCCGTGCTCAAGCTTCCAGAACTTGGAAATATCGTATACCTTGCCGTGGATGCTGACCCAGAAGTCGTCCTCGCCCATGTGACGCGAGACCTCGCCTCTTGAGTAGGCCTTGTCGTAGTTGGGACACAGGAGCCGACCGAAGAAGATGATCCAGAAGACGACGATGGCGTTCATGAGCAGGATGAAGAAGCACAGGACGACCTTCTCACGCCAGGCCATGCGCACGTCAGGCCTCTTCATGCGACCAACGTACCGCAGCAGCGGCGAGGGAATCCACCAAGTGAGCAGCCAAACCAGCGTAACCCAGGCCCTTCTGCCCGCGCTGACGGGATGCTCCTCGATCTTCTTGCCAGCCGTCAGGTCCGGATCACCACCATTAAAGTGCCCGGCCGTCTCATAAAACACGTCACCTTTGTGCTGGTCACCCTTGCTACCGAGACCATAGTCACCCGTGCTGAGATGCTGGTGAGTGCCCGGAGCGACTGTCGAAGGGCTCGGCATGGGCTGAGCAACACCAAGCGTCGCCTGGCTGTAGTTCCGCTGATGCATGAGCTGCTCACGGCTGCCATTCGACGAGATATCCTGGAACGGCTGCTGCGGCGGGAAGAAGCCGCTGCCATTATTGGCCGGGAAGCTCGGGGCAGTCAGACCCGTCGGGGCCATAACGCTGCCGGGCATGCTGCTAAGACGCTCGATCTCGCTGGGCTTGAGGTCAAGCATGCTCTCAGCCTCCCACCAGGCATTCTCCCTCATCCAGACACGCTCGTTACCGACAACCACCTCGCCGTTGGTCCAGCCGCGCTCGAGAATCCAGCTCTCGATGCCGTCGCGGCCGTCCATGCAGCCAAGAACACGGTAGCGGCGGACGAACTCGTCGAAATCGAAGTCGGCGGTGAAGTCGAGGTGCTTGTTGCGGCGGTTGGCCCACTCAGGGAGCCGCCAGGCGCGGAGCTGCCGTGATACGGTCCCGGCAGACCATGCCGAGTTGACCGACGGCAGGGCGGCCAGACTGGCGGGAGACTCATCTGTGGGGTGAATGCACAGATGGTACCACTGCCGGCTGCTGTTCAGAAGCGAGGGGATATCAATTCGTCCAGCACGGCCGAGGGTCATGCCCTCAGCCGGGTTGGGGATGAGCAGCGACTTGAGGAAACCGTCCTCCTCGGCAGCCAGGGCGATTTTCTCCAAGACTTCCTCGCGCTTGTCCAGGAAGTGCTGCCTCTCCCTAGCAAGGCTGCCAACCGTGATACCCAGATCGGGCCCGCACTCGGCGACCGCGTTTTGCATCTCGCGCAGGACCGAGCTGTTGACGGCGGCAATCTCGATGCCGTCCTGCTTCATCTCTGCGTTGATGCCCTGGGTATCGTCAAAGATGCCGCGCATGGCAACCGCCTTACCGAGATTCGGGTCTGGGATCTCGAGGACATGGAGACAAACAGTATCCCCGTTGTCGCTCCCTGCCCTCTCGGCCTCCAGCTGGGCGGCGATGGCCTCGTTAGCCTTCTTGATCACCCAGTCCACCACTGCCTCGTATAGACCGCCGAGCAAGATGCCACGGTCATCGGTGGTCAGCTGCTTGGTCAGAACATCAGGTTCCAAGCCCAGCAAGCCACCAACATCCTCGCAGATCTCCTCCAGCGCGTCGCTATCGATCGTATAGTCGATTGTGTTACCGAGCTTCAACAGACCGGCAAGCGTGGAGATGAAGTTGCGGTGGGCCGAGCCCTTGATGCCAATCTCCTTCAGGGCGGACCGGAAGTCGTCGGCCGCGGCGCCGTCGTCAGCAGTCGGGAGGTAAGTCGGGGGGCTGTAGGTGCCAGATCGGGCCAGGAGATTGTAGCTGCCGGCGTCCTTCAGACCAAGAAACTCGCGCTCGGCGGGGGTCGAGGCAGACGTGAGCAGGTAGTAAAAGGCATCGAAGGCGCGGTAGCCAGACTCGGACGGGACGCGTAGCAGACCCTTCTCCGTGTCGATGCCGCCTTGTGATAGGGCAATGGACGCCCCGACGACATTACCGGCGAGGTTGAGTGTCAATGTGACCCCGAGGGCCGTTTGCCTGGGCAGCGAGGGGTTGTACGGGGTGACGCAGCGAAGGAAGGGCTCGAGGGCATGGAGGGCCTGTAGCAACATGCTCGGCATCGGGACGGGGAAGGTCTGAAGGAAGGGCCGTAGCAATGATGGCGTCGAAGTATGAAGCGAGCTGTAAACATGTGAGCACTGGGCCACGCAAACATACAAGCCCCGAATCGTAGATGCAAAAGACCTACCCAAGGATAATGCAGCCATCTTCAGCACGACGACGGGCATGTTCCCATGCCCTCGCGGCTAGCTCGGGGTCGACGGTACCTCCCACCCGGCCGTCAGGGCCGGGCTGGGAGGCCGTGAGCCATGTGTTGACGACGAGACTTGTCCCGGCATCAAGCTTGTATGGCTGTGAAGAGAGGTAGATGTTATGAACGGCGTTGAGCAGCGTGGTCGCGGTGACTTGGGCACCCTGTGGTCCTCTCGAGCCGCCCATGCCTGGCTCGGAGGCCATGGAGTAGATGGACATGCGGTTGTTGGCCATGGTTTGTCGGCGGAGTGTCGCGGCGTCCCGGGAGGGACACAGCTGAGAGATCGTTCGTGAGCTAACCCCCTAGCCAAAGACAAACAGGGTTTATATCCTATTCCTCTCTCTCTCCTTCTAGGTCCGGGAACGCGCTCCGCAGGCGCGTGGGATCGTTTAGATGGGGATAAGTCTATGGCGTACGTGAAACGCAGCGTCGACCGTCAGGTGCCGTGTGGGTGGTGATGCGGCACACACGGTCGTCCTATCCGTGGGCTGGGTCGGTGACGGTGGGATGGGAGTCCGTCCGATAGCACGGGGCCGGTCTGTTCCT
This sequence comes from Thermochaetoides thermophila DSM 1495, assembly GCF_000221225.1. Classification (NCBI taxonomy): domain Eukaryota; kingdom Fungi; phylum Ascomycota; class Sordariomycetes; order Sordariales; family Chaetomiaceae; genus Thermochaetoides; species Thermochaetoides thermophila. Next base: position 3,375,518 of record NW_006383032.1, read on the forward strand.
GTCCAACCTGCAAGCTGGGACAGCAAGAAGCAAAGGGTGACGGCAGGAAAGAAGCCTTGGTTCGGCGGATGAACAGCAGTCGGTGTTCGAGACCAGGGTCCAGGGGTCCAACCTTCAACCGGGAGCCGTCTGCGTTCGGTGTGTGGAAACGGGAAGCAGAAATGGAAGCGGGATATGGGGAATGGGAAGCAAGCAGCGACCGAAGCAAGACGCCGACTAGAGCGAGTGAGGCGGCAGTCTTGAAAACTAGGGGTAGGTAGACTGGAACCTGAAAGTGGTGAGAGCGAGGGAGATAGAAGGCTGAATGAGCCGAGCGGAAGAAAAGAGAAAGGTAGAGAGAAGTCCAAAAGAAAAAAAAAAAACACAATCAGTCAGGCCAAGTCAAGCTCAACACAGCAGCGCACTTGATTCGAACCGAGCCGTGACAACCAAATGTCGAACGGCGGCGAGCTGGTGTTGTCGATAACGGACGACGGACGGTGGACGACGACGGCAGCGAAGACGCTTCAAGCGAGTGTTGCAGCCTTGCAATGCCGCCAATTCTTACTGCTGACTGACTACCGGTAGCCCAGCACTCAGGAAGTCCTGGACACTGGACTGGCTTCTCTCTGCTCCAGTACCAAAAAACAGCGAGCGGGCTTGTGATGGGGAACGTGTGGTGCAGGCTTCCTTGCGCCCAGGAGAAGATCATCTTCCGGTCTCCCAGGACGATAGCAGCGGCGTCTGGGATTCTGGCCCACCACTGGCCCAGCTGGTAGAATGGGGCTACGGTGGACCGGATTACAGCTACTGCACGTGCACTTTCGCGCTACCGGGGAGTTTGGCTGGGAGTGGTGGGCTGGGCAGGCTGGCGCCATTCCCGGGCAGGCGCGCCGGGGCATGGACCAAGGATGATGTGCCGTGAAGATTCTGGGTCCTTTGACGGGTGTGAAGCCCAATCGGGTTACGGGCGGCCCCCAGCTGCGTACCTGCTGAAAGCTTGGATCAGCACCGCAGGGGTCCAAGCAGGGTTTTGTTGTGTTTTTATTTTTTCTTTTTTTGGCTACCTAATAATTGCATATGTAGCATGAACCTCGCCCTTGGAAAGTTTTCCTGTAATTGCAAGCAAAAATTCAAGCGCATCTTTTTGCTACTTTGTGTGGCCCTTCTGTTAGAGCATTCCATCTCAACAATTTGAGGACAACCAAGCCAACTAGCGAACACAGACCAGACGTCCACAGGATTCTCCGCCGCGGACAGCCTGTGGCGTGGCTGGCGGTTGAGGATAACAAAATGTGGCACAACGGTATATGTCACGGCAGCGCTGGGGTTGCAGGTTGGCAGGTCCAGTCAAAATTGCCATCCGGATGCTGCCGGATGACCTAATACGAGGCCAAGTTTTTCGCAGAGAGCAGCACATGAGATGCATTGTGGCGACCGGCCGACGGGTCACGGTGTTTGGAAGACGACCAACCTCCACACAGATCGCAACCGGAGAGCTTTTGCCTGCAGCGAATGACATCAGCCCGCCTACGATGCCGTTTGCAACGCTTGCTTCGGCCTCGTGCAACGCGGACAGAGACACTGACGACGCCCGTTGAGCAACTGCATCGTGACAGGGCCCCGACTTCCAGCCAGCCAGCCAGCTGAGGAGGTGTGCAGTAGGGCTGTTTGGCTAGTGCGATACACACCAGTCTATCGGGGCTGCGGCTGCGCTACGGGCACACCGTGGCATCAACGGGGGCTTTATTTTTTTTTTTTATTTTTTTTTTTAGCACCATGGGATTTTCACTGCCAATTTCCCAGCGTCCAGGCGCTGAAATGATATCTGGGTCTCTGGGGTTCTTAGTTATCCACGAAGGAGCCAGGCAATTTTGCATGACAGCGAGGGGCTGCGATGGCAATGCATCATCTGCGCGGCATGAAAGTGTCTCGGAAGTTTTTGGCCTGCATTCCAGTGATCCGGACGAGGGCAGACTCGTCGTCATCGAGTTGTTCCTCGGTCGAATGTTGGTTCGAATGAACACAGTAGACACAGTATCAGGGGGGCCGTTTGGCGTTGCACTGTCAGCAGATTCTCAGATGCAAGACGAGACAGACCAGATCAGATGCCCGTTCGTCCAGTCAGAATCGTCCAAGGTCCTCATCTAACGTCTGGAATGTGTGCGAAGTTGACTTCATATGCAGCTACTGCCATTCGCTGCTGCGACGGGTCTTTGCTTGTATGTGACCCACGACCTGGAACCGCGATCCACCCACTGCCTTGGCTGACCCATGGCTACGAGTTTTGGGACCCGCGCGCTCCCATGCTGTTGGGTGTGCGGCCAATGACACTTCGTATCCAGAACATGCGCAGGGTAAATTCCGTGCCGCCGTAGCATGGGGCTACGGGAGCACTGCAACCCTCTCTTTCCCTCGGGAAGAAAAAAAAAAAAACATCATCGACCCCCTTTTCTTTGGCAGGGTGAGCCCACCATTCAGCTGAGCCAGCCTTGAGGCCGTGAGCCAGCCCCAAAAACCTCCAAACCGCCAACCTGGAAGAAAGGGGCACCAGGTCAGCGAGAAGACAGAAGCTGGAGCGTAGTTGTACGTGGACATCCTAGCAGCACGAAAAAAACTCTTTGCAAGCGCTCGTTGTTAGAACGTTGATGGCTAGTCAGACCTGCATCGCATTATCCAGGGTAATATTTACTTAAGGCGGCGTATTCCCTAACCAGAAGAGCCTGGATACCTTGGCCCTGGGGAGGGGGGAAGCAGCCAGGCACACTCACCTGCGCAACCCACATTCTCGCATTCTGTGAGCAGCGAGTGCTTCCACTCGTTGTTGTCCCATTCGCTGTCAGTTGGACCAGGGCCACCACGACGGACAGGACCCATCGGCAAGGCACGACATAACGGAGTAGCCGTAGCCCTCCCGCGCCCGTATCATTCAGCGTTCAAGCAAGGTTTCGCTGCCCGCTGTCTGTGCATCTTCGACTTGCCGTCGTCGTCGACCGTGGACCCGGACTCTCGCCGACCACGACGCCGCCTACACTCTAGTCTACACCATTACTACTACTACACCACTCGCTTCTCGCTGTAGCATCATACTCGGCGACGAGCTTCATCTCTACCCCTTTTAGTGTTTTTTTTTTTTTTGGGAGGCTTACCACGCTCGTTAAGGCGCCCGACCACGCCTTTTTACATTGCTAATCGTTATTTGTTACAACCGCTGACGCCGGCATCATTGGCAATCATTCGTTTCCCTTCCCCCTCTCCCTTTCCCCCCCCCCCTTTCCGCATTCTCAAGCCGGCTGCTTGCATGACTAGGTATTCTTAATATCGGCATCGTCAGTTAGGCTCAGCGGTCTCGTCGAGACGAGCATCAACACATTTTTGATACCATCACCATGACGCTCACGATCCCGCCTCTGAGCGGGACTGGCGGCGGTGCTCACATGCAGCCGTCTCTGCCCTCGCTGCCCGCCCATCTTCAGTCCGACACCCAGATCACCGCCCACCTCGCCAGCCGCTTCCATGTTTCGATCCCGTGTTCCCGTCTGTCCTCCCATGCCCTCGTGTGCATCAACACGTACACGGCATCCACCAAGGGCGATGGCTCCCGCGACTCGTGTGCTATGAACGCTGCCGATGACCTGGCAGAGCGCGCCCTCCTGAGACTGGGGCACCGCTCCGAGAACCAGGCCATCCTCTTTCTGTAGGCCTGCCTGGACATAGAGTGTGTGTGGTATGGCATCGGACTGCTTGGCTAACCTTTTTCCCCCAGGGGCGAGTCTGGGTCTGGCAAGACCACTGTTCGCTCACACCTCCTGACCTCCATCCTGAACCGCTCCTCGACCCCCCTCTCTCAAAAGGTCTCGCTGGCCGCTTACGTCTTCGACACGCTGACGACCACAAAAACCGCCACGACCCCGACGGCCTCCAAGGCCGGTCTTTTCTACGAGCTCCAGTATGACACAAGCGCGAGCTCGAGCCCCGTCCTCATCGGTGCCAAGCTGCTGGATCATCGGTTGGAGAGGAGCAGAATAACAAACGTCCCGACGGGCGAGCGCAACTTCCACATCCTCTACTACCTCCTGGCCGGCACCAGCCCGGCCGAGAAGAGCCATCTCGGCTTCGACGGCCCCGCGAACAAGCGATGGAAGTATCTCGGCCACCCCACACAGCTCAAGGTCGGCATCAACGATGCCGAGGGCTTCCAGCTGTTCAAGACGGCCCTGCGCAAGCTTGAGTTCCCGCGCAGCGAGATCGCCGAGATCTGCCAGATCCTGGCAGCCATCATGCATCTGGGCCAGCTCGAGTTCGAGACCTCAGCCAACACGACCGTCCAGGGAGACGAGAGCGGTGGCTTCTCGCACGAGGGCGCCCAGACCACGACGGTGGTTAAGAACAAGGATGTCTTGGGCATCATTGCCGCCTTCCTCGGCGTCAGCTCCTCGGAGCTCCAGACGACGCTGGGCTACAAGACCAAGATGATCCACAAGGAAAGGGTCACCGTGTTGCTGGACCCGGCCGGCGCCCGCGAGAACGCGAACGAGCTGGCGAGAACGCTCTACTCGCTGCTTGTGGCTTATGTTATCGAGGCCATCAACCAGAAGCTGTGCGCTGCGGAGGACGCCATTTCCAACACCCTCTCCATCATCGACTTCCCCGGTTTCCAGCAGCAGTCGTCAACCGGCTCGGCCCTCGACCAGCTCCTGACGAACTCCGCCTGCGAGTTCCTCTATCACCTCACGCTGCAGCACTTCTTCGACCGCAAGGCAGACCTGCTCGAGACCGAGGAGGTTAGCGTGCCGGCGACGAGCTACTTCGACAACTCGGATGCCGTCAAGGGCCTGCTCAAGCCCGGCAACGGTCTCCTGAGCATCCTGGACGACCAGACCCGCCGCCACCGCACCGACATGCAGCTCCTCGAGTCGCTCCGGAAGCGCTTCGAGGGCAAGAACCCGGCCATCTCGGTCGGCGCGGCCCAGGCCAAGCTCCCCGGCAGCAACTTCTACACCGAGAACACCGCCGCCACCTTCACCGTCAAGCACTTCGCTGGTGAGGTCGACTACCCCGTCAAGGGTCTCGTCGAGGAGAACGGCGAGGTCATCTCGGGCGACCTCCTCAACCTGATCAACTCGACCAAGAGCGATTTCGTCGCCCGTCTCTTTGGCCAGGAGGTCCTGCAGACGGTCGTGCACCCGCGCGAGCGGTCTACTGTCATGCAGGCCTACGTCAGCTCCAAGCCGATGCGCGCTCCGAGCATCATGTCGAAGCGCGGGCGGCCCGCGACCGCGCTCGCGGCTCGTCGCAGGCAGGAGGCGGAGCGCGATGATGCCTCGGCTGACCACAGCGACGTGGGTGGTGATGCTGGCGGCAGCAGCAAGCGCGCTGGGGGCAGCTCTCGTAACTCGGAGCAGGGCGCGTCGGGACAGTTTTTGGCTGCGCTGGAGAATGTCAAGCAGTCGTTTACCGCGCAGGGCACGAATTGCTACTTTGTGTTCTGTCTCAAGCCGAACGATCGGCGCATCGCGAACCAGTTTGATAGCAAGTGTGTGCGTGCGCAGGTCCAGAGTTTCGGCATTGCTGAGATCAGCCAGCGCTTGAGGTCGACCGATTTCAGCTTGTTCCTGCCGTTCGGCGAGTTCCTCGGCCTGTGTGAGGCTGATTCGGTGATCGTGGGGAGCGAGAGAGAAAAGGTCGAGGCGGTTGTCGAGGAGAAGCGCTGGCCCAGCAACGAGGTGGCCATTGGTTCGACCGGCGTCTTCCTCAGCGAGCGTCTTTGGATGGAGATTGCCCAGCTGGGAGAGAGCTACTCGCAGTCTGGCCGTTATGGTCCCTCGGAGACCGGCGACGGCGGGACCTCGCCAGCTGATCCTTTCATAACGTCTAAGGAGCGCCTGGCGCTGTCCGGTAGTGCCTTGGGCGAGAAGAAGGCTGCTCTCTTCGGCAGCAATGATATCGACGCCCGCTCCGATGCCGGTGCCTCGGCTTTTGGCGGCGGTGACATGTTTAAGAACCTTGATACCCGCGAGCAGATGGCTGAGCGCAGTAATGAGAAGGAGATGGTCGAGGTCGAGGAGTACAAGGACAGTCCGAGCCGCAAGCGCTGGGTGTTCGTCGTGTACCTGCTCACCTGGTTCATCCCCGACTTCTTGATCCGGGTCCTGGGCCGCATGCCGCGCAAGGACGTCCGCATGGCCTGGCGCGAGAAGCTGGCCATCAACATGATCATCTGGTTCAGCTGTTTGGTCGCCGCCTTCTTCATCGTCGTCTTCCCCATGCTCATCTGCCCCCGCCAGTACGTGTACAGCCCCGAGGAGCTGTCCAAGTACGACGGCAAGGACGGGCGCCCGGCTTGGGCTGCCATCCGCGGCCAGATCTTCGATATCGGCAAATTCGCGCCGCGCCACTACCCCATCTATCTGCCGACCAAGATGCTTACGCAGTACGCCGGTATGGACATCACGGGTCTCTTCCCCGTGCAGGTGTCGGCGCTGTGCCAGGGCAAGGACGGCTCGATCGACCCGGCCGTGCAGCTCAGCTACAAGGACACCAACGTCACGGGCACCGCCAACGTGCTCAGCAGCCAGGACATGAACTCCAAGTACCACGACTTCCGCTGGTTTACCAACGACAGCCGCCCGGACTGGTTCTCGCAGCGCATGAAGATGCTTCGCGCCAACTACAAGGTCGGCAACGTCGGCTACTCGGCGCAGTACGTGCGCACGCTCAGCAAGAAGCATTCCCAGGTTGTCGCTATCCTCAACGGCCGCGTCTACGACATGACCATGTACATCACGGGAGGTCGGCGTCAGCAAAACCCGCCGGGCATGCCGCCGCCGTCGGATCCTAATGCGATCGACTTCATGGAGGAGCTGGTCGTCCAGCTGTTCCAGCAGATGTCGGGAGAGGATATCACGGAGCGCTGGGAGACGCTGCCGCTGAGCGCCGAGCGCAAGGCCCGCATGCAGCTGTGCCTGGATAACCTGTTCTACGTGGCCGACGTCGACACGCGTGCCTCCGCCAAGTGCAAGTTCTCCGAGTACCTCGTCCTCGCCGTCTCGTGCTTGCTTGCCAGCGTCATCGCCTTCAAGTTCTTCGCGGCGCTGCAGTTTGGCGGCAAGAACATGCCGGAGAACCTGGACAAGTTCATCATGTGTCAGATCCCGGCGTACACCGAAGACGAAGAGTCGCTGCGCCGTGCCATCGATTCGGCGGCTCGCATGAAGTACGATGATAAGCGCAAGCTTCTGGTCATCATCTGCGACGGTATGATTATCGGTCAGGGCAATGATCGCCCCACGCCGCGCATCGTGCTCGACATTCTGGGCGTCTCGGAGTCGGTTGACCCGGAGCCCCTGAGCTTCGAGTCGCTCGGTGAGGGCCAGAAGCAGCACAACATGGGCAAGGTGTACTCGGGTCTGTACGAGGTGCAGGGCCACATCGTGCCGTTCCTGGTCGTCGTCAAGGTCGGCAAGCCGTCCGAGGTCTCGCGTCCCGGCAACCGTGGCAAGCGTGACTCGCAGATGATCCTGATGCGCTTCCTCAACCGCGTGCACTACAACCTGCCCATGAGCCCGCTCGAGCTGGAGATGTACCACCAGATCCGCAACATCATCGGCGTCAACCCGACCTTCTACGAATACCTGTTGCAGATCGATGCCGACACCGTCGTCGCCCCCGACTCGGCCACGCGCATGGTCTCGGCGTTCGTCGAGGATACGCGTGTGATTGCCGTGTGCGGTGAGACTGCGCTGACCAACGCCAAGTCGTCCTTCGTCACCATGATCCAGGTCTACGAGTACTACATCTCGCACAACCTGTCCAAGGCGTTCGAGTCGCTCTTCGGTTCCGTCACCTGCTTGCCGGGTTGCTTCTCCATGTACCGCATCCGCGCCGCCGACACGGGCAAGCCGCTGTTCGTCAGCAAGGAGGTCGTCGAGGCGTACGCCACGATTCGCGTCGATACCCTGCACATGAAGAACCTCCTGCACCTCGGTGAAGACCGCTTCCTGACCACCCTGCTGCTCAAGTACCACTCGCGTTACAAGACCAAGTATATCTTCACGGCGCACGCCTGGACCATCGCGCCCGACTCGTGGAAGGTGTTCCTCTCGCAGCGTCGCCGCTGGATCAACTCGACCGTGCACAACCTCATCGAGCTCATCCCCATGAACCAGCTCTGCGGCTTCTGCTGCTTCAGCATGCGCTTCGTCGTCTTCATCGACCTGCTCTCCACCGTTGTCCAGCCCGTCACCATCGCCTACATCGTGTATCTGATCGTCATGGTGGCCCGCAACGCCACCGTCGTGCCCATTACCGCGTTTGTCCTGCTCGGTGCCATCTACGGTTTGCAGGCTATCATCTTCATCATGCGCCGCAAGTGGGAAATGGTCGGCTGGATGATCCTCTACGTCATTGCCTTGCCCGTCTTCTCCTTCGCTCTACCCCTGTATGCCTTCTGGCACATGGACGACTTCAACTGGGGCAACACCCGTGTCGTGGCCGGCGAGAACGGAAAGAAGATTGTTATTTCTGACGAAGGTAAATTCGACCCGTCCTCCATCCCGCGCAAGAAGTGGGAGGACTACCAGGCCGAGCTGTGGGAGGCGCAGACCGCCCGCGAGGATACCCGCTCGGAAGTGTCCGGTTATTCGTATGCTACTCGTCCGAACGTGGCCATGTCGGAATATGGAGGGTATACGCCCAGCCGGCCGGGGTCGATCGCAGGGGGTATTGAGGGTAACTACCCGCCTATGCCGACCGCCCCGAGCCGGATGTCACTGGCGGCCAGCGAGATGCTCATGCCGGGGAATAGGGCTAGTCAGTTTGGCGGGTCGCAGTTCCTTGGTCCTCACACGAGTACTACGGGCACGGGACACAGTCAGGACGTAGAGATGTCGAACTTGGCGGGAATGCCGAGCGACGATGCGTTGTTGGCCGAGATCAGGGAGATTCTACGCACTGCGGACCTGATGACTGTTACGAAGAAGGGAGTCAAGCAGGAGCTGGAACGCAGGTTTGGCGTGCCGCTTGATTCGAGACGGCAATATATTAATAGCGGTAAGTCCCCCTCCTCTTCTTTTTTTTTTTTTTTTAAGAAAAAAAAAGGTGAAGTTTGGTTTAAGGATGCGTGGCTGACGTGTAATCAATAGCGACGGAAGCGATTTTGTCGGGACAGTTGTGAATAATTGAGTGAGCGAACGAGCATCTTGAGCGCATGCATTTTTGGAGGAAGTGAGGACTGGTTGAGTAGTTCATCTTTTTGGACTTGACACAACTTTTCAACTTTTTTTTGAGTATCGGTTTTCGATATAATATTTTTTTGTTTTGTTGGGAGGGATCAGAAAACGGAGCAAGCAAGCAAGAGGGGAGGGCAAGAGAGAGAGAGAGAGAGAGAGAGAGAGAGAGAGAGCAGACAGCGTGAGAAGCGGTGGAGAAGCAGAAGAAGGGAGTAATAATGTAGTCGATGTTGTTGTTAAGGAGAGCGTGATGGAAAAAAAAATGGGAATTTTACTGTTACTGTCTTGGTTGTTGGTTGGTTCTGTCGTTGTGTTATTGCTGTTGCTTCAACATCACTCTTTCTGTTTTCTGCTTTTTTCCATAGTCGTTTTGGTGATGAATGATATTGGCACATTCATTGGTTGGAAGCTGGCAAAATAAAAATTACGGAAGACATTCTTGTCTAGTTTCTTTATTTTTTTTTCTTTTGAGGAGGAGGGGAGAGGAAGATTGCCATCGTCATCAGCAGCATTTCTTAGTTGTCATCATTTACATGCACATAGCTATGTAGTCAGTCGTCTCTGTCTCTGAGTTGTGTTTTCTTGTTTCTCTCTCTATTAAAGGGATACGCTAATGAAGCGGACGGCTCTAAGTCGATAATACATTGTTATGTAGGGGAGTTGAGTAGTAATAGAGAGTATTGAACCCAAGAAACTGCCATTTGAGTGTGCAATGTGTTTATCGACTCGGACCTTTATTCCCCTTCCCTCTCCCCCGTGAACTCTCACTGTTAGGCAAGGAAACTTGTCTGCTACGGAATGGTTTCCTGCCAGAGATGATACGTTAGAGGACAGGACCGTATGCCTGAGAGGCCTCCTCCCTCGTCGTCGTCATCATCCACAGATGATGTTCAATGCTACCTATCTTGCTTGGCAGATACATCCCGCAAAACAAATCAGAAACCGACGGTTGGAGGTGTGCTGGTATGTTCAGCAGGCAGGGCAGCTCGATTCCTCATCGTCGAAGCTAAAGCATCCGGCGGTTGTGTATAACAGGCAGGACCAGAAACAAGCTGTGAGGAAACCAGGTATACATGGAGGCAAAGTAACATATGATTGATGCTATAATGGCAGAGACATGCAGTAAAGTTGTCCATCAAGGGTATGGAAAGGTTGCTCTTCTCGACTCTCATGACGTGGGGCCCCGCATAGGCGGTATTTGGCAGGGAAAAGGGGGATGAGTGGGGTCTTTAGGTTCAAGCCGTCAAGATGCTTGCTTATCAGCGAATTGTCACGTTGAAATCCGTAGTCTCCCCAAGTATGTAAGTAAGCATTTTGCTTGCAACTCCGAGATATTTGGGTGTTGATGGGAAGGCTTCATCCGTACATCGCGTAAGCCGAGTATGTCTGTCGACTCCAGGGCCCTAGAGTCGGTGCACAGATGCATGTGGATATCAATGGTATAGCCACCGAAGCCGCCAATAACCGTTCCGTGCAAAACCACCCCTACGATTCTAAGCCACTTTACCATGTTGGAAAACAAAGAACAAAGATGTAGGGCGTCATGGGGCATGGAATTAGCGCTGAAAACGGTAGTTCGTCGCAAGAGCTAATCCACTTCTCCACGAGCGTACCACAAAGTTATCCGCAAGAACGAACTAAAACTTGCGGCCTGTTTCTCAGGCCGGGCATGATGAGGGGATGGCATGACGTATCCCCAGCCGGAGCGGTTCCCCTCTCCTGGCGGCCCCGTTCCACGTTCCTCGTACGCCGTCCCCTTTATGCCTGCAGTTGAGCGCTGCGTCACATCATAGGTTGCCCCTGGGGCCGCTCGGCCCGCTCTGGCTTAGGGAGGTAACCTGGCCTGCCTGGGTTGGAACCATGAAGGACAGAAGGGGAGGGGGGGAAGTTCAGCTGTCGGTTTTGGTCATCTGAAGAGGCGCTGAGTGGTTGGTCTGCCATGTTTGGCGGGCGGGAGGAGGGGTCTTATAAAGAGGCTCCCGCTGTTGGGGCCCAACCGTTGCCGTTCGTTGTTCTTTACTTATCCACTTGGATCATATCCTCTTCCTCGACAACACCTACTTCAGTTCTTCGTAGCTTTAATCCTTGATCATCATACTCAGAACTCTTCCAAGGAGGCTCATACACAAAGCCGCAAACATGCCTTCCTACATTGTGAGCAACAAAACTGATATCGTCTTGCCCGAATCCCCACGTCTAGCTGATACGTTCAACAGGTGATGTGCAAGGATGACGCCACCCCCGAGCAGGTCGAGGCGTGAGTATTCCCAGCTGCTAGAGTCGATCTCCTACAACAGCTCGAATAGGTTGCCAACATGCTTGTTTGACAACGTCCAGGGCCAAGCAGCACGCGCGCGACCAGGGCGGCAAGATCGGGCACGAGTACACGCTGATCAAGGGCTTCCAGTATGTTTTCCTCCCCTCCTCATCTCCCATTACCGTTCGAGGACCGATGACTAATGCTGGACACTCAACAGAGTAACTTTCCCTGATGACAAGATTGTCACGCTCGAGAACCATGAGCACGTCAAGCATGTTGAAAGGGACCAGGAGGTGAGGACATGCTGAAGGAGAGGAAGGAGAAGATAGATGGCGCTAAGGGTGCGGGGCATCATGATGAGGGGTCACGATGGCGGGGCAGCTTGCGGATGGAGGGACTGGAGTGGGTGAAGGGACTGTGGAGGGCTTGGCATGACCTCCAGTAGAACGCTTGCCTCGTTTGAACGCAGTTCAAGCTATTATATTTGCAGACATCGTCTCGATCATGTCATGGATGTTTTTTTTTCTTAAAAAAAGAGAAAAGCAGAGAATTTCAGTGATCAAGATGTTTAAAAAAAAAAAAAGAAAAGCAGTAGTGAGGAGCTGAGAAAGGCAGTTGTAGTGGCCGCTAACTTCTGGATACAGACTCTGTGCTCAAGGCACAACTTCTGGCCAATCAGGACTCGGTACCCACTGTCTCTTTAGCCGTCTGGGACTTGGTCTCAACGATCACGGCAATCTTGTCTATGATGTAAAGAATGACAAAAACGCATCTTAAAAATAACGAGACAAGCACCTCTCGCCTTTTATTGAATATTCATCATCCAATACTGTCGAAAATGCTGTGTTTTTGCCCAGATCTCCAAAGTTTAAACTCACAGCGTCCACAGCGCCCAAGCTAGGGCCACTACCGCGATAAACCAACCGTGCAGATACCTTCACATGCCAGCGATCGCCCGACGTCACTGAGTCAACATACATCCAGCTCCAACTTCAAACTCCAAACCCGACTCAACACCAACACTGAGACACCTGCAGCCCACTGACCACAACATGTCGACATGAGACTCCCCTTCAAGCTGCCGCGGTTGCCCAAGCTGCGCCCGGCCAATTCCCGGTTGCACAACCTCTCCCAAACCCTGCAGCCCTTCTCTTCATCCTCACGCTTCTCAACCCCCAACCCGCACCGCGACCAAAGCCAGCATAGCTCTCCCTCTCCCTCTCACTCGTCCCAACCACATGCCCGCTACTCCCGTGCCGAAACTGAAGATGTCGTTCCCCACCTCGCAAAAAAGCCCATGCACCCGCTGAGCCTAGCAGATCTTGTCAAACACGGCCGGCCGCCTCTTTCAGCAGAGGCGTTACTCGCTTCTGCGCGCTTCACCCTCTCCCTACTCCCCATCCGCCTGGCCCATCGCATTCAAGCGCTGAGGAACCTCCCCTACATCGTCGTCTCGAACCCGAATATCAGGAGAATATACGACAACTACACGCACTCGCTTTCGACGCTGCTACCCTGGCAAGGGAGGACGATACGGGAATTGGATGATGAGATTCGGTTTACGGAGGTGCTGGCCGAGTTGGTGCAGACGCATACGGATACGATACCAATTCTAGCGAGGGGGTTTCTCGAGTGTAGGAAGTATATTTCTCCCGGGGAAGTCACAAGGTTCTTGGACGAGCATTTAAGAGCGAGGATTGGCACGAGGTTGATTGCCGAGCAGCATATCGCGCTGCATTATAGTAGCGCGCCGCACGCGAAGAGAGTCTCCTCCCCCGACTCATCCGACTCCTCGAGCACAGCCGACGACCCCTCCTCGACGAGCGCTCCCCCCATTACAGGTACCGGAAGCTACATCGGCGTAATCGACACAGCGCTCCGCCCCGCGACAATCATCGACTCCTGTGGGGGCTTCGTAGCTGACATCTGCGAGCTGAACTACGGCGTGCGCCCGCGCTGGCTCATCGACGGCGAGCCTGACACCACCTTCGCCTTCGTGCCCATGCACCTCGAGTATATCGTGACCGAGCTGCTAAAAAACGCCTTCCGCGCGACGGTTGAGAACGGCATGAATCGTGAGCCCGTTGTTATTACCATCGCGCCGGAGCAGGCTGTTGAGCCGGTCGTTGCCCCTTTGCCCGGGTCTGGAGGGGTAGAGGAGAGGGGGAGGGAGAAACAGGGGTATATCACTCCGTTGGATGACAACGCTCCAGGGGTGACGATTAGAATAAGAGACCGTGGAGGCGGGATTGCGCCTGAAGTACTGCCGCATATATGGAGCTACTCATACACGACGTTCAATAACGGGGATGGGGACGACGAGGATTCACTTTATACACCCCTGCCGGGGACATTTAGCGCGACGGGGTATAGTAGTACCAGCGGGGGAGGAGGCGGGGACTCGGCGTTGAGGGTGATAAGTGCGGCGAGCAGCGGGGCAAGTACGATTGCGGGGTTAGGGTATGGACTACCGTTGAGTAGGGCGTATGCGGAGTATTTTGGGGGCGGGATTGCCGTGCAGAGTTTGTACGGATGGGGGACGGATGTGTATTTGAAGTTGAAGGGGGTTGGGAGGATTGATTAGGAGGGGAGAGTTGATGGGAGGGTAATTCTGAAGGGCTTATGACATAGAAGGGAGTTGTGTCTCCGTATGGATTGGAGGTTCTACTTGCCTACATATGGTATGAAGGGATGGGAAACGGATAACCCATGAATGAAAGAAGGTTATACTCTGCTTATGATGCAAATATGTAAGGGTAAATCAAAGAGTTGGGTCTCTTTCGCACAATGAGCTCCTAGACCCTTCGCTCCGGAAAAGTCAAACAACTGTGCACTCACTGTGCATTATCTAGTTTTAATTCAAATTGGTATCCCCTATCCTCTCCATGGAACAATCTCTCCCTGCCATATATATATCTTTTATCAATTACTATGGAAAGCAAGAAGGGGAATAAGAAGGGCTGGCAAAGTAGATGACTGTATAAAAAGTACACTCCAGTTCTTCAAGATGACCTCGAAGTTTAGGTATTGATCATCAATTGATCATCAATAAGTGTACTATGAACACAAGCTATGCATTTGGTGGTATCAACAAGGCCGTATCCCGCTAAGCAATCCAAAAAAAGAACCTCTCCATCCCCTGGTATCTCATCAAGACCAAAACAATCTATATACTATAGGTATCATATTATGATCTCTCCAGAACGCTCAACCGCATTAAACTTAAGGAGATCCATCCGTCTGTCCATCCAATATATGTACCTCACACCTTCCCTCCCTTTCCACCCCCTCCCCCCCCCCCCCGCGGGGGAATTCCCCCCTCCCGATGAGTCCAATCCATAACCCCCTTTAACTGTTCATCCAAGATTCCATCATCATACATCTAAGAAATAGAATAGAAATTATGTACGTATATAGACTCGTATCACCCCACTCGACTCGACTCGACTCGACTCGACTCGACTCGCAATCAAATCAGATATCGGAAGGGGAAAAAATAAACAAATTCTTCATCTCAACAACCCCCCAACATCCATCAACTCCGGCTCCGGCTTTCCCGAACTCCCCGGATAGGCCAAAGTCGGAGTTACCTTGGCAGTAGGCGTCATCTTTTTGCTTTTTGCACTCTCACTTCCTCCTCCTTCACCTCCTCTGTCTGTTGTCCTCCTCGATGATGACGTACTCGGCTTCTTTAAGCTCAACTTTGGCCGTCTTCTCTTCTGTTGTTGTTGTTGTTGTTGTTGTTGTTGTTGTGATGGTGTTTGATAGAAGGGAGAGTGATTATCATTATTTGTGCTGGTGTTGGTATTCGTCGCTGTTATCATGTCTGTTGCAGTTGCTGTGCCTGTTACTGAGGCTGATAGAGCTGCTGTTGTTATGGAGGTGTGTGATTGTTGAGGAGTCAGGAACCGGCCTAGTTCGGTGAGTAGGGCAGCTGAGCCACGCCGTATGCCGGTCGTGCTGGCTGGGATCGTTGGGGTTGGTGGTGCTAATAATGGAGTTGGGGTTGCTGGGGTAGCTGGGGCAGGTGTTGTGGTTGTTGAGGTTCTTGGTCGGGACGAGGGCGTCGGGGTTTGGGGTGTGGGTGAGGGTGAGGTCGGGGAGGGGTCGGTGTCGCTGTTAGGGGAGATTGTGCCGTTTCGTATTGACGGCGGTCGCTGCTGTTGCTGTCTATCGTCGCTCTCTCCACGGGTATCAATCAACAATCCTCCCTCATCCAAGAAGGACACACGCCTCGGATTAGGCGTGACATCTCCCCTCTCCGAAGCAGATGACACACCCACCCCAGCCCCGCCTGGAGGAGGGGGTACATTCTCCTCATCGCTCTGCGCAGCCCCCGAGCACACAACCTGACTATTGCTGCTGCGTCCATCGGGGAAATGCCACTCCTCCAGATGCAGATCCGGCTTCTCACCTGCGTTACCCCCCACAACAGGTGCGCACTTCCTCCGATAGAAAAATAATCCCTCCCCCCTCTCCTCCGAAGGCCTGATCTCCCTCAATTCGGGCGTTACGCCGTACCCCAAATCTCGCGCCAAATCCTCATCACTGCCCCAATGCCTCAGCCCCGCGGGACTGGGCCTTCTCGCCAACCGTGGCGTCATTGCCCCTACAGGGCCAACAATTACTCCTCCGGTTCCGGTGATCGACGCGGCAGCAATCGACGACCGGTTATCCATCGAGTGCGCCGCAATAGAGTCGTACTTCCATCTCCTCTTCTTGACGCCCCTATCCCGTACAAAACTCCCCAACACCAACGCATTTGCCGCGGCTGTCGCAAATAACAGCTCAACGCTAGCGTAGAGAGACCTCGTCTGCTGCCGGCCATTCACCTTCAGGATATGCGGCACGCGATACAGCGTCACCGCTACCGGCGCCAGACTCAACGAGAACAACAGTACAAGCTGAAACTTTCGTTTCGCAGGCAGCATCGACCCTACGATGATCGGGATAGGGAAACTGACGAGCAGCAGGTCGGTGAACACATTCGAGACGGCCATGGTCAAAAGCTGGGCATAACCCTGGCGACAGCGGCTGCCTGGGTCGGGGAGGACCTGCCAGTAGTTGGGGAAGGGGCGGCATTCGGTCAGGTCGGAGATGATGACGGCAACGAAGGTGGCGGCTAGCAGGGCGCGGATGATGTACAGGGTGATTTCGTAACGGCGTTCCCAGTTGGCGTTGATGCGGGCGAGGAATTCGAGAATGGCGGATTTGAGGACCCAGAGGCTAGAAGGGAGTTAGAATCTCCTTTTTCTCGAGGGCCAGTTTGGTGAAAAAAAAAAGAAAAGAAGAAGAAGAAGAAGAAGAAGAAGAAGAACTTACGTTGCAGCATACAACACCCTACTAACCAACACCAACTTGCTTCCAATCTCCCTCCGTCTGATATCCTCTGCCGTCACCTCGACCCCGTTCAAATCCACATTATTCGTCCCGTAAATCAACACGACATGCACACAGCCCATGCGCAAGAACAGCGGCACCAACGCGAGCGCAGCGACCTTGTCCTCACGAAACAAGCGCTCCGTCCGCACAAATCGGCCCGCGATCCGCAGTAGGATCAGCACGGCGCAGAAGATGGTCGTCCACCAGCACACCAGCAGCGTCGGCTTGTCCTCGCTGAACGGGCGGACCGGTGGTGGAGGGGAGTAGAGCGTCATTGTTTAGGGAGCTGAAGATTCGATTCCTCCTCCGGGTCCGACAGAGACTGGTCCAAGATGCTGCTAGTGGTGACCAGTACCGAGGGGTAGGTACCTTATGGTTGTGGAAGGGGTCGCGGCGCTGCTACCGGAGGGGCATTGTCGTTGTGTGAGGTTGAGTAAGTGTGTGTTGAGAGAGAGTAAGTTCAGTGATATGTGCGATAGCCTCGTCCTCGATCGCTGACTTGAGGGTGCGGATTTGGGGTATGCAAATTGCAAGATAAGCTTGCGGTTCGTCTATCGAGGTACCTCGCGCGGCTCAGAAAGTATATCGTTCTCGGTCTCGCTCCGTGGGATGTGTAATTCTCACCATCAACCAGCCTTGCTCAGTGAAAAATTCGTCTCTTCGTCCCCAATTCGCTTCAAAATTCCCAACGCAATCGTCGTAGCTTTTTCATACCCAAAGAAAAACCGACGGCCATGACAAGATAGTAAGGTGAGGCTGACTGAGGTATAGAGAGAGAGAGAGAGAGAGAACCGCAAGGATAAGTGGTGGTGGTGAGATATTTGACTAAGCTGGAGCTAGCCAAAAAAAAAGCCAAAACATATCAGCCTGCCTAGCTTGCCGCGGCGGGTCCCCAAACCTAAGCATGCCAACCTGCGTCAGAAACAGCCGCAAGGCACACTCCAAACGGGCAAGTCCCTTCACAGGTGTGGTATGCTCGGCAGGTACTTGGGGTATGTAATTTTTTTGGGGGGGGGGGTTAAGGGAAGGGTAGCAGGTGAGAGGTGAGATTATGCAGGCGAGGCCGGCTTGGGGCGCGGTAGCAGTGGTAGCAGGGCGGGTGTGTAATAATAGGTTGTTGTTGTATTGGTGAGCGGCGGTGGGTAGGTTACTTAGGAGGTTGTGCAGCGAGCGGCACGAAGTTTAATCTGCCAGTGCTTAACCTAACCTGCAAGTTGCAAAGTGGAAGCGCAGTGCATGTACCATGCCACTCTCACGACGCAACTCAAACAGCAGGTTCGTGGGCTGTGCTGCTGTGCTGAGGAGGTGTGTCGTGCGTGATGAAGAGGTGCTTGTGTGGTGCTGTGTGGTTGTGGTTGTGTCGTGTGTTATTACAAATGCAACCAGAGTCCAGTCCAGAGGATGGATTTCCAATCTCATCAAGCCATTAACAAGCATCAAGCATCATATCATAGAGAGTCAGAAGTCAGCAGTCAAGTTCAAAGTCAGTCCAGACCAGGCCAGGCCAGCCCTCTAGTTCTCATGCAATGCCAGCCCATCCAATCCCTCGCTTCATCAACCGCTCTCCATCTTTGCCCGCATGGTACCCCGGAGAAAACCAGACACCAGACGAGCAGTGGTTTAACATGCGAGGAATCATGGATCCCATTCCCAGCTCCCCCCATCAAGAAAAAAAGAGGAGCTGGTCCCGATTGATTGTTGAAACCGTGAGTGGGGCTGGCAGGTGGACTCGGCACTCGGGCGTGTGGGCCCCGGACCTTCGCTAGATTGCGAAAACCTGAGAAGCGCTGCGGGTCATGGCAGCGCGAGTGCCAGGTGGTCCATCGGTTGGACGGTAGATGTGTGTGGACGGTAGATGTGTGTGGAAATGCGGATTGTGGACGACCTGACACTGCTATGGACATGGCTGTTCGCATCATTGCATTGGATGGACAGAGGCAATCGACGCGATGCGAGCCCGGGTACGGATAGCGCAGTCGCAACACAGCGATAAGCTTGTGAACAGTGATCGGGTCGGGACAGTGGCCGCCTGGTTACCTGACTACTTGGTTGCAACGCTGCCAAAGCATCCCGCTTGCGCCCGCATCCCGCACACGACCCCTATAACCGCACTCGCAATGTGGCCCCTGGTTGTTCACGTCACCGGCAATGATACCGAATGGTTGGAGCGGGATGCGGTGAGCTTTTTGTTTAGATACTTTGGCTTTGTAACTCTGTACTTCCAACTTCGCCTCTCAACCTCAACACAGCAGGTGACATCTGGCCCCTTTGTGCCGAGTATATAACCCGGCCTTGTGCCATCTCGGTATCTCTCCTCTCCTCGTCCACGTCGAGTTCGTGTATATATCCAGCCCGCCTTCTGTCCTGTCTTTTGCTTTGTCATGTCGGCATGGCAGGCCGTCAACGGTTTGATGCCCGTAGGCTGGTTAACCTATGGCCAAGCCATGGCCATGGGTCTTTGAGCGTTGTGCTACTAGGCGGGGTGGTGCCACCTGTCGCCAGCTACTGCGGTACAATATACACCTGAAAACGTTGCTTTGGTAAACTTATTGCCAACTTGCATCGCCCGGCCGCAACGAGTGGGAGCAACCTAATGTACAAGACGGCAGGCGGTGAGGCCTTAGTTAACTGGTGAAAAGAGGGAAAAAAAAAAAAATACGCATGCCGAAGCCTGATGCCGTGAGCAACATATTGTAAATCCGCATGATGACAGACACTCGCTCTCCGCCCAAGCCTTGGCCTTGGCAACGGGATCTTCAACAACATCCTCGGCGAGAAGAGGGATACAAGTAATGTTGCTCCTATTGTGGGGTGTAAGCACGAAAAAAATACAAAAAAAAATACAACGTCCATCCCGAACAACTCCCGCACTTCAAAGTTCCTGCCCCTGTCAAGACGATTGTGTGCCGCAAAAAACAGGGATCAGGCATGCGTATTGTTTTTAAGGCCTTGAGGTTCTGGTCTGGCCATTAGGAAGTCTCTCATCAACCTGGCCTTTTGATGTTAACAAGTGATACTGCAGCACATCTCGCTGCTTTACACATCAGAAATGGCTCCCCTAGCACACACACTCAGCCAAACCCCCTTCTTAAATCATAATCATGCATCTTGGACCTTCCTCCTTGCTCATGATGTGTTTCCCTCTTGGACGTCCTCACACATACATACACGCACACACACAAGATCACTTGCACTCGCGGCACCTACCAACTCGGGTAGGTCCGTCAAAACCTTCTCAACAATGACACTGACGCTAGCACAGGCCAAGCATCTCACAGATGGGACTTCCCTGGGTTTCTCGCAGCGTCACCCTCCTTTGTTTTCTTGCCTTGACGGTGCGTCTCAATGGTCTAGTCAAATGCCGCCCCGCCATCCGTCGCAGTTGCCCGTGGCCTGCGGCCCGCCGGCAGACGATGCTCTGTTGCAACCTGCCACTTCAAATCATTCATGAGATGCCATCAGATGCCTGCCCCAGCCCCAGCCCCAGCCTCAACGCTCAATGATTCAATCTGATCCTTCATTATGAAGTCGTAACGTGGGTCCCGTCCTGCTCCGACGGGCGTGTGTACCCGTATGAAAGGTTTCCAGGTTTTGCCCTCTGCTATCCACTACAGAACCTGGAATGCGGGGGCAACCTACCGTACCCATCCGACAATTTCCATCCCATCCCATCCTGAAAACGCGCAACATCCATCTCCTATCTTGTCTCTGAGTGCCCGCATGAATTCTTCCCCAAGAAAATACCTGACCCTGAACTGAGTGCTTCTCACAAACCCCGCTGACACGAGAGTCACAGACTCAGCTCGTTCAAGATTTGACTCGCTCGAAGGTGCTTGCATTGGAGCTGATGCCGAGAGGATGCATCACAGCATCGATCTTACTGCAGTGAGTGGCTGGCGCAAGAGTTTATCTGCACCCTTGTAACCCTGCGCCGGGCGATGGAGTGGGGCGCTGTGCTCGCTTGGATGCGCTCGGGGAGCTTATCTTATCGTGGAAGGGGGATTAACACTTCGGTAAGTGCATGTACTCGATTGAGTGCAAATGGTGGGAGAAGGCAAGTAAGGTCCCACTTTTATTTTTCCCGGTTTTGGAGATATGACAGATGGAACATTACGACATAGGACTCATCAACCATCTCTTGCCATTGTTACTGCTCGTGTGGCAGGTTAAAAGTGTACCTAGTTTGCATTGTCAAAAGATTGTCATCAATATGAATACAAAGCTATGATGTATATCCATATCAGGATATGACTGTTTGCCCAGGGACTTGACAGTCTTGTCGCTTTTTGTCCAGACAATACCTTTTTTGACCTGCATGAGCTTAACTTGGAGAATCTCTGGGAAGCCAGACTTCGAGACTGAGTAGCTCGAGGTCGAAATGACTGGATGTCCATGTTCAAGCTTAACGTGAGCTCTTCTATCGTCTCTTTCTTCCCTTTCCCCTTCCCTTCCTCCCCCCCCCCACACCCCTCCCCCAAACCCCCTTTACGGCCAAAGCTCAACAACCTCCCAATCCCCCTCCTTCACTCCCCCCGGCAACTTCGTCTCTTCTCCCTCCCCTCTCAAATATAAAGCCACCTCCTCGCCCTCTCCGGATCCCCCAGATCCACTCTATCAACCTCCTCCGGCACAATAACCACAACTCTAAAATTCCTCCTCGCCATTTCATCCTCCTCCAATCCCCCCTCCACCCTTTGCCCCAGTCCCTCTCCAGGCCCAGGGGGATTCCCCTCGACCGGGACCCCAGGAGGGGGGTTCTTGAAACTACCCCTCATGATCGTGGAGAGGTTGGTGAAATGGGCATTTATCTCGCGGGAGAAGCTCCATTCCTCTTTGTTGTTATCGTCTCCTGAGATGCGGCGCATTCGTGATAGCAACATCTCCCTCACCTTCCTCGCGCCAACCGACTCTCCATCATCAATATCCCCGGCTGCCAAAATCCACGCCGTCCCACGAATCCTCCACTGCGTCCGTGCAGGCTCGATCCAAAAGACAGCCTCGACTGGCCCGCCTCCGCCGCTCCCTCTCAATCCCCCTTCCCTTTCTGCCTCACGGATGTTGGGGTCGGTATTGGCACCTGTAAAAAATAACCCCTGAACCTTCTCCATGCGTGCATCCGTCGTGAACACGGGACAGTCGGACTCATAGATGGGCGGGTTGCGCGGGGCAGAGGGGTCGTGTGGGTTGGGCGGGAGTGTGGCCCAGAGGCCGCGGTAGACGCAGGTTCGTGCGCGGGGGAGGGCTTGTAATGACGGGGAGGAGGCTGTCTCAGTTGTATATACTGTTGTTGCTTGAGCGAGAAGGGGATGAAGTGTTGCAAGGGTGAAGATTGGCGGCCCCGTGAGATGGGAGAGGTGGGTGAGGAAGGGGGTGCGCCAAGGCGCTGAGGAAGGGGGCATCTTGTTGGTTTTGGTTCAGTAGGTGTTGGGATCTGAAAAGGTGTGAATGAGGCCGTTAATAGTCTGAAGATTAACACGATGGTTGCCAGATGGTAAGTGAAATGTTGTGAGAATCAATTTGAGTTTGTAAGTGCGAGTTGAAGAGGGGCATCGAGATGATCTCATCCGGCCTACAAGTTGTTTGCATGGTGGGGGGTTACATCCTCAGCGAGGAGCGGCCCACAGTCCTGGAAACTCTCCTTCCGTACGGCAACGTCAATGATCGTTGCATCCGCTGCAATTCAACCGTGCCATGCGTCGGACGGATAGTCGAGTTTGATTGATTCGGCCTGTCATATTTTTGGCCTTTATTGGGTGTCTGGGTGTTGATTCCATGCTTGAGGATCTAGGAAGAGTTTCGTCAGCCTTGTGGGTACAAGCCCCGGTACCTCAGCCCTGGACATGTCTTCAAAAGACTTTATCCAGCCGACGGTCTTTGGTTCTGACATGAGGTCAAGGGTTTCCATGGTAGTATGTTTCTTACTTCTATCCTCGATATCTTATATTGTATTGGCTCAGGCCACTTTGGCCACAATCGTTCTGTCTCCCATAGCTCTGAAGTACCAAGCCGCAGCTCTCTTACAAAGCCACGTCCAGTCTCCCAAACATCAACACATCGCCCCTGTCTTCTTACCTATATCTCCCTGAACAATTATCAATTAACGGAATATTAGCCCCTGACCTTGTTATCTCAAGAAGCTTCCACGTTCCAGAAACGCATCTAGAAGCCTTTAAAAGTTCTCTGCATCCCAATCGCTTCATTCACAGGCAGGAACAGCCCAAGGCTTTGGGGCTGTGCAAGCCTCAACCCCGCGGTGGTTTACATCCCCCCTCCCCCCAAACTTCATCACATTTCCAACCCCCTGTCTCTGCATGGGAAAGCCTCGCTCAACGCAAGCGCTTGACATCAGCCCTGCTGCTTGGATGTCTTTAACGATCTTGAAGCCCAACATGGTGTCCTCTGCGAACCGCAAAAAGAAGCCCTGTGTGTGCCCAATGCCCAACTCAAGTGCCATGTTTCGGGCACTGAGCGCCACACAATTGAAGTGATGCTGCTGGCCGATGAGATGAGCATAAGTGACAACGCCTGAGCTGGGGTTGTGCGATCCTGCTCAGCGCCAATCACGACCTCCATGCATGCTGCTGTGGAGTGCTGTGGCTTCCCACTCAAATTCCACAAGATGAACCCGGTCAGAACCCTCGGAGTTGGAGCTGGAGTTGGGGCTAGGGTTGATTGGTTGTAACAACTGGGATCGGATATGTTGTGGAGGAGCGTGATTGAGGTCAGTTCAGATTGCGCGACGCGATCGTCGCATCGTCAAAGCACCTTTTGAACAACAAACAACAACTTTCTTCCCTCACAGTTTTATTTGTCGCTGAGATCAAGTTTAGTGCTGGGTTCAATTGAGGTCTTTTTTTTTTTTTTTGCGTGTACCTGACTTGGTGGGAGGGTTTTGTGACATCTCTACAAAGGTAGCGACAGCTCGATCGGCATCGACGTGAGTGCTCAATAATACCCAAAGGACCGGTTTTGAAGGAGTTGAGCCGCGATGGGCATACTTCACTCCCTGCGGCGCGCTCGTGCCGGGGGATGGCTTTTGTTTGCCGTTGTCGCGTTGCTTGCGATTGTGCAGTCGGCTTCAGCTGAGAAGCTCCAAAACATTGAAAATGAGGTATGGGGCTCCCCCTTACAGTGCCCTTATACAACACCAGCTCAAGACAACAAAGTCAACTCTTATACCAACCTACCTTGATTTCTTCCCCTGTCCCCCTATATCAACATTATTTATACTCCACAATACTATCTTACCACTCCGCTAACCTCTCGATAGAACTTCTGGACCACCCACAACCTCTTCCAAACTCTCTTCCCCTCCCCCTCCCCCGCAACAAACGCCCTCCTCGCGACAGCCTACATCTCCATCCCCCCAAACCTCCTCCTAGCCCTTCTCCCCCGTAACATCGACCCCTCGACCCTCTCCATCATGGTCGCGTTTGCGGTCGGCGGGCTCCTAGGCGATACCTTCTTCCACCTCATGCCTGAGATTTTCCTCGGTGAGGGAGAGGCCATGGTGAGGGTTGAGCCTAAGAGAAACTTACTTCTGGGGTTTGGGATTGTGGTGGGGTTTATCACGTTTGTTGGGGTTGATAAGGCTGTGAGGATTCTTAATGGGGGGGAGGGGCATGAACATGGGCATGGACATGCTCATGGGCGTGAAATTGTTAAGGAGGAAGGGAGCCCGAAGGGGGAGAGGAAGAGGGCTGCTGGTGGTGCCGCTGGGAAGGTGAAGAAGGAGAAGAGCGAGAAGAGCGCGGTGGCACTTAAGGTTAGGGCTGAAAAGACCGAGTCAAGCAACACTTCCGTCAAACTCGGCGGCCTTCTCAACATGATGTACGTCCCAACCCCTTTACTCACCTTCCCTTCCCCTTTTTCCACGCCATACTAACCCCCTCCAGCGCGGACTTCACCCACAACATAACCGACGGCCTGGCCCTCGCTGCCTCCTTCTACGCCTCCCCGACCGTCGGCGCCACGACGGCCGTCGCCATCTTCTTCCACGAAATCCCCCACGAAGTTGGCGACTTCGCGCTGCTCGTCCAATCCGGCTTCTCCAAATGGCAGGCCATGGGCGCACAGTTTATCACGGCGGTCGGCGCACTCGCCGGCACGATCATCGGCATCGCGATCCAGGAGTATGGCGGGAGTACGCCGGGAGAGGGCGTGACTGCCGTTGGGGAGGGGATCTTTGGGACGAGTTTGCAGTGGGGGGATATGTTGCTGCCTTTTACGGCGGGAACGTTCTTGTATGTTGGGACTGTGGCGGCTATTCCGGAGTTGCTAGAGACGGGGTCGGAGAAGGCGAAGGAGGCAAGACGGGCAGTAATGCAGTTTTTGGCGGTTGCGGCGGGCGCGGGGATTATGTTGTTTATTTCGTGGCAGGAGTAGCTACGGGTTGTAGCTATGCGATGAGACTTACATGTGAGTGCTTGGAATTCATGCATGGTCTAGATGATATTGGATCTCGGAATGCAATGTCTAGACGGGGAGATGGGATTCAAAGGATAGAGTAATGGATCGCATGGACGGGCTCATCACTTCCCCTAAGACAAGCACACCAGTCATCACGAACCTAACTTTTCATCCTATGCCAACCTCACCATCAGCTTGTGACATCTGACCAAACTGACTAATTCAACCACCTCCATCATTAATGTAACCGTCATCCCGAATTACAAGGCAAAAGGGAAAAAAAAGCTTTCAAGGTCACGATCCCGTCAAGTGGACCAGCTAACACTTTAAAAGCTTAGCTCTGCAACATGGCCAAACAAACTCACTCAGTTGCAAGCATTGAACATTTTTAGAGGTGCTGTGGCAACAAGTGATCGCGAAAGGCAAACCGGACCGAGCCGGCTCGGAATCTGCCACAGCTTATGAGCGAGTGAGGAACTTGGACACTTGGGCAACATGTCAAGGCAAAGGCGCTCACTCGCCGGGCCCGAAAGAGGAAATACCTCTGCAAGCCGTGCAGCAGGTCCTTTCGTAAGCCGCTTCTTCCCTCTCTCATGGGAGTCAAGTGAAGGAAGAAACGAAGGACCTCGCCTAGACTGTTCGGGACCCCAAGTTCCACATGACTAGCTGCTTGACTGGCCTGCAGTAGTGCATGCTAGTGTGCCGCTGTTACCAAGCAGGTCAACAAGAGCTAAAGTCTGAGCCTTGAGCCAGACTGTGTTGTCGGAGCTCGGGTCGGGCCTGGGTCTGGGGAGGGAAAGCGGGAGAATGGATGGGCTTGGAGATCAGGCCAGGTTCAACATACAGTCCCGAAGGACCGACCGGTTACCTCTAAAGCCTACAATCGTCTACGTAGCTGCCATCAAATCTACAATCTCCCTTCAGAACCCAAGAAGGGTACAGCACCCAGACTGCATCTTTAAACCTGCCCTGTCGATCCCGGAGGCAGTCCCCTAGCTGTGAACCATCCAGCTGGGACAGCAGAGGACAAACGACCTTCCTCAACAGTGAAGGCGTGGCCGTGCCCAGAAGAACGCCAGGCATGTCTGCCATGTGCCAGGAGTGCGGGCCGAGTCCGGTGGCGCTTTGTGTGGCATGGGACATGACTGAAACTGAAAATTTTAAATCATCAATATTCCCCTGGAGACAAACAGCATGACGATGACGGACTGAGGAGTGATGAGTTGGCGAATCCTTTTAGAGGGGTCCACTGTGGTACAGTGGATTGGTGTCGGGACAGAGCTGGAGCTGGAGGGGCTGGAGAAAGAATTTTTTTTTTTTCTGTCTTATGGCAAGCCGTACATACATTAGTGAATGATGGCGTTGGTGACGAAGGATCAAGCAGCATCATGAAGCATCAAACATGTGATATGATGTGGTGAAGCTGTGGACAAGTGTTTGCGTAAATTCGTAGCTTTGGGGAGAGACGAACCACATCGTGTTGAGCACAGCAAACATCTCAAGCATTCTAACTCTTTCGCTCGTACTCGCTCTGCCATCATCATCCAAGAATCTTTTCAGCTCATGTCCGATGACCGGACGACTCACACAGGCAAGCGCGCCTTCCCTAGACAAGCATTGACGAATTGACATCCGACTCCCAGCGCTCCATGCCAAGGCTAGCCCCTCGCAGGCCCCACCACTGATCCAGGGCAGCAGGCAAGCGCAGGGTCACCGGACCCACCTGAACCAGGGTTGTCGATCATCACTCCACACCCTTCACTTGACGCCAAGCATGAGCGTCTCCAAGCGTTCACCAAGCATCCAACAGCTGTGACGTGAAGCGATGCCAGCACCTTCGACACCATTCTCGCACTCGCTGTTTGCGACGCGATTCTCCAGCATGCCTGGCCAAGAAAGAAACCATCCATGGATGAGTGACATCTGTTTACCTTGGCATTTCAATAACACAGCACGCTATAGTCTTCTGATGTAGACTTGGGGCATGACTTGAAATTGTGCCGAGCATCATCCACAGCTTTTCCAGCTCTCCAAATACGGTACTCGTACATGTATGCCGTCCAGTGCCCAGAGCCCCGCCTTTCTCCAAACCCAGACAAGACAATGACAGTTAAGCAAGGAATGATGCTGAAGGGGCACATCCACCATCCCGCCCTTTGCTGCACACATACTTGGCCTTGACATTGACCAACAGCGTGTGAGCCGGGCAGGTGACTGTCCTTGCCGTTGGCCTTGGGACTTTGGGGGAGCCGTTATTGGACTTGAGTACCGTAGACGGCTCGGGGCCCGGCTACACTATACTACTCAGTTTGGAGGGGGGTGAGTCAATGGAGCATGTCATTCATAGGGCTGGACTTCTTGGTGTCTTCGGCTTGGGTCGGGCCAGTTGGTATAAGATGCTGAGTGCGCGGTCGTGAAAGGGTTCTTGTCTGGTGTATACCTTTATCCCGCTTCACCATACGCGGTGTTGTAGGACACTTACACTTACACTTACATACAGCTACCTCATCAACATCACACATTCTCTCCAATCGGCATGGCGACCTTCCTCGCCAGCGCCCCGGCTCCAGCCCCCAAGCGGGCAGCCGCGTTCCCCAGGAGCGACATCAAGATTCAGATCAAGGACCACTATTCCTCCAAAGTCTACACCAGCGGCTCCTCTTTGTCAGGCGAAGTTCACATCACTACCCGCCGTGATGTCCCCTTCGACGCGATCCAGATCCTCCTCATTGGCCACACCAAGACCTCCTTCGAGGGCATGTCTGTCCCACAAGCCATCACCCACACATTCCTCAAAATGTCCATGCCCGTGCCCGACTCGCTATATCCTTCCCCTCGTGTCCTCGAAAATGGGAAAACATATACAATCCCCTTTCACTTTGTCATTCCGCGCCATTTGACCCTGTCTGCGTGCAACCATGACCGTCTTAAGCCCCAGCTGCAGGAGCATCACTTGTTGCTGCCGCCTAGCTTGGGAGGGTGGCATCACCGCGATGATATGTCACCGCGCATGGCGAAGGTTGAGTATACTATCAAGGCGCGCGTGGTAAGGGATGATCCGGTGCCGCCGCCGGCAAATGCCCAGTCTGGGGAGCAGCCCACGACTAAGAGGATCAGAATCATGGAGGCCACGCATAACATCCAGGTTCTCCCCGCGACGCCTGAGGACCCGCCGTTGAGCATCACGCCAGCGGATAAACTATACAAGATGAGCAAGACCAAGACGCTTCGCAAGCGTCTGCTCACCACCAAACTGGGCACTATCACAGCCGAAGCCTCCCAACCCGCGGCAGCGGTTGTATCCTCAGACGGTCGTCAGGTCGTGTCTACTCCCACAGCCCATGTCAAGTTCACTTTCACCCCTTCAACCTCCAGCAACTCCTCCAAGAAAGGCGTCCTCCTCCCCATCGTTACCGGAGTATCAGCGAAGATTGCAGCATACACATACTTCTCCTCCGGCACGATCAGCGACTTCCCCGACCTGGGCGAGGGCTTTATTCAACCGTATGTGTTTGACCGTCGCGGAGTATACTCAACTGCCGTACCCTTAAGGGGGGTTGAAGTGGGTGAGCAGCCCGTCTGGAGTACTACTTCCACTTCCTCAGGGCCATCGACGCCGGAGCAGGCCCAACCGGGGTTGGTGAGACGAGACTCGGGGTATTGCTCTAGTCGGTGTAGCGACTCATCCTCCTCTTTTGGTTCTGGGTTCAGGGCGAAGAGGAAGCCCAAAACCCCCACTGCTATCCCTGGTCCGTCGACGACGATGGCCAAGACCCAGACCACGACACTGTCTATCCCCTTACCACTTCCAACAGACAGGAAACTTTTCGTCCCCACCTTTCATTCGTGCATCGCTTCCCGGGTGTACACCGTCCAGCTGTCGGTCAGTATTTCCGTCTCCGGCGCAAGCACAACCCTGAACCTATCCCTTCCCCTGCAGGTCTGTGTAGAGGGGTTCTTGCCTGCTTGGGAGACTCCCTCTGCCCTGCTGCCCATTCTGGACGGCGCCCCCGCTGAGGGACCGCAGAATGGCAGCAGAGAGACCGTGACGGACGGGACCTGCTCTGAGGGCTGCGGTACCACCCCCCTCGGTATCTCTGCTCCATGCCAAGGGGGTATCATGCTCCCCCCGAGCTTCGAAGAAGCTGAGGCGGATGAGTATCTTCGTCCAAGGGTTTGGCGCGTGCCGGAGGGTCTACCGACGGATGAAGAAAGGAGGGAGAGAGCCCAGGAGATGGGTGGGCTGCCTGGATATGGCGGCTTGTTCGGGTTGCATGGGATGGGAAACCAGGAGGGGAGAGAGAGGACTCAAGCGGATGGGGATGGGTTGCCCGGATATGCGGGGTTGTTTGGTCGGAGGGTTGATTTGATGTCTTAGTTATGCAGGTAGGATGGGGATGATTTTGGAGAGGTATGGACGAATTGGGTATGATGTCTAATCGGTGCTATATTTTCTGGCGGTTTGCGTTCTAGTTATGGATGGAATTTGGGGGGATACCAAAAGGTTGATTTTTTTGGGTAACTAGGCTGTTTGGTGGGATGTGGAGGAAATACCCCCTTCTTAGTTGGATTTGCAGTCTACCTAATACCCATCTCTCTGTCCTTTTTTTTATGTCTTTACTGATCTTAGTGATATGATTGTTGATGGTGTTAGTAGGGTATCTTGTGTGTTTAAGGTGGCCTGATGTACTGCTTTGGTGTAAATCCGACCTTTAGGATAATTACGGTATTGAGGAATTCCTGGAAAGGGCGCCGGCGAAGCTCATGGCCAGGATATTGATATCAAGACTTGCTGGTTAACGGTAACCCTCTCACACTGGTAATCAGATATGTTTTAAAGTAGGAAGCCCAGATTTTGAACGATAGCCTATCAATATTGATACTTTTAAGATTGCCATGATTAAAAAAGTTTAACTGTCTCCAATACTATCCCAGGAACCTTCAAACGTAAGGCCTCAATTAACATGAACGAATCGTCAACACACTCTCCGGGCATTAAAACAGACACGCTACTCTGGTGCCATTACCATCTCCCCCCAAAAGCACGTTTCGTAGCACAAACCATCACTGCTCCTCGATCCTCTTCCCTTGCATCCGAACTCAATAACATGGCTTCACCTTCTCCTGATTAAAACACGCCCTCGACCTTAAATACGCACGCTGCCCCCTCAACCTTGTCACATCCTTCCCCTGTCTCGCTATTTGAAATGTACAAGATCCTAGGGCACGCGAGCACCTTGATAATAGGGCGGTTCATCTTGTCATTACCCGCCCAGAGATGCGCCACCTTCGTCGCGGAATCCACACATACCCCTCACATACGCCGTTTCCCCGAGACTTATGATCCCCTCCGTCCAGTTCTCATACTTAATCCTCATATCTGTAGTGGTTATCGTCCATCGAAAAACGGGATCCCCCACCCTCTCTGAGGCATTCACCCGTGTGGTATGAATATATGCATACGTTTTCTCACCAATTTCGCGAAGAACTGTGGGTTTTGGTCCCATTTGTAGAGTCGGTCGGAGGGGTCGAAGAAGGAGGCTATATTATTGAGGAAGCCGCTCACCATCCAGGAGGGGATGGGCGTGAAGGTTAGGGACCGCCCTAGACTAATCATGGTGATGTCGGTGCCGTTCAAGTGGGAGAGGATCGGGATGAAGGACCCAACAGTGTCGCTGGAGAGGCAGGCTGGTTGAGTGTGGATTTGGGTTGAGGCTACTGTTCTGGTGACGGTTGTTGTGATGGTTGCGGTTAGGGGGATGAGGGAGATTGTGGTGGATGAGCTTGTGGCGGTTATGTTGTGGAGCACCATCTGAGTTGAAGTGATGCCGTGTGTGATGGTCGACGTGATTGGGATGGTTTGGGTAAAGATTTCGATGGTGATAAATGTTCGCGGGGGACTGGTAGCAGAGACGGGTGAAGGTTTGGGGCTGGTACCCTGCACATTGGCAAGCGGAACGGATAAGCTTTGGGAAGAGGCGGACAGCTTGGATTGGGTCTCGACAGTAGAAGTGGTTCTCCTCCACGGCTGTATGATTAAATGCCATCCCGTTTGTCAATGGTCCTTTTCACAGAGGTGATCGTTGTGGTGGCTGTCACCGTGGCAGCGACGATGGACTGGGTAATGGGTACGACAATGGTAGTGGTAGCTACTGTAGCGGAGGTATTGTTGACAAAGAAGACAATTACGGTTGAAACAGTAGATGTCTGTGTAGAAGTATACCAGCCTGGTGTGGTACACGTGGTGAAGTGGGTTGAGAACTGTCCTATTGTCGATGTGGAGGGTCTTAGGGCTGGTCAGCCAGTGGACTTGAGACTCCATCAAGAACTAATCTTCCAATTACACAGTTGTATCCGTCGCTGCCACATCACTAAGATATGAAGGACAGTCTTACAAGTCGTTGTCCTTGATTAAGCTGAAGCAAGCATCTTTGCTCAACACTCGTGCCATCCACCCGGTACCGCAGTCAGCCAGGTAAATGTCGGCACCAGAGCTGCGAGGAGAGCAGATGTCATGGGAAACAGCAACTTTTATACTATCATGAAATAGCGAAGGACGGGTCACGAGTGACACATCGTCAAGGAAACTCTCCATTCGAACATCCCACGGTGACCGGCTTTTCTTAAATCTAAAGCCAACCTCGCCGCCATCATCATCATCATCAGTGGTATTCAAGCCACATAGCAATGTTGAGCCCATGAAACCTAGTGTCCAAAGAGTCGGTTTACACGAGCTTCCCAACTCACACTCGAATCTTGGTGCTGAGCTACGATTGGGTCTTGGCCATAACGACTTCAGCTGGGGACAAGGGCGGTTACTACTCGCAGTATGTAGTGGCCGAACTTGCAGCCTCAACTTTATCCGAGCGTGCTAACTGGAGAGAGATAGAGAGTATGGTTATTTATGGAAATTGTTCTTGCTATGCTGGGCATCATGAGGATTGGTAGTTGCTATCCTGCATCATGAGTTGGGAGAAGATGGGTTTTGGAAGGATATTGAGCATGATTTCAAAATTGCAGCTGATGATAACACAGCCAGGTTAAGATAGAGAGCTCATCAGGTATATTTAGTTCTGAGGTTGAATGAGTTTTAGATGGCATCTTCGTCCTGCAGCTCCTGGGCGTTCTGCACTCTTAGTTGTACCACCTGCCTACCCTCCCTCACACGCTTGTTGGAAAGTTATTAGTTAACTATCGAAAAAATGTCGATTCATGATCTAGCTACAGCTACATACCTGTCAGCAACGGTCAGTCATCCACAACCAAAGTTCACTCATCGATAACATCATTAACCGCAGCAGTAGAGACACGATTATGTCCAATTCATGCATCAACTGCCTCATCTATGGACACGCGATAGAGGGCAAGCGCCACACCCGCGAGAGCAGCCGCGCCGCCATGGTTAACTGCGAGGGATAAAGACACTCACTCCCGGACTGAAAAAAAACTCATCTTATTAAAAGCCATCCCGAAACGCCCAAAAACCATGCCATTCCGAAACGAGACTCTCGAACAATGAACGCCCGCCCCCAGGTTTACTCTTTTTTAGTGTTGTACCATCTGAGAGACAGAGACAGACAGATCTGGGAATATGTAAGAAGGAAAAAAACAGTCAACCGGCCAGCTTCATGCAACCCGACCGCTCACACGCACAACCGGTAACTGGCATACCGCCCAGCAGTCTCGCTCGTTCGAATAATCTTGACCACCTGCCCACGCTTGAGCCCCAGATACCTTGCAATCGGATCCTTGGACAAGATCCGCGGCAGCTGTGTCTCTTTGAGGCGATACCGCTTCAGCAGCGCGGCCTTTTCCTCGCGGCTGAGCAGGATGTGCTTGGGCACAAGCTCGTGGTGCGTAATGTTGACGAGCAGATCCTCCTCGAGAAAGCACTCAATGAGCGTGAACTGCGAGGTGACGGTCATGACCTTGCGGGCTTGCGAGGAGAGGGCGACAGCGGTAACCAGAATGCCGGCCTTGAAGTTGTTTTGGGCGCAGTGCTCGACAAACTTCTTCATCACGCTAATGCCGATCGAGGTCTTTTCCGGGCAGAACTCAACCCAGATCGTGCCGCACTCCGGTTGCGGGTCGGGGTTTTGAGGGGTCGGTGGAGGGGTGAACTTCTTGATCATTGCTTCGCTGGGGCGAGCGGAGAATTGCATCTTTGCGCGGCTGGAGGGAAGGTTAGATGCCGAAATGAGGGGAGGATCGCGGGTAGACTAAAGCGCAAACGTACTTGGGGCTGCCATCCTCGTTGGTATACTCGGCCTTGAAGCGCTCAAGAGAGATTTTGACCTCCTCATCGGCGAGTTCGTAGCCCTATAGTGCATCGACATTTCAGCAACTTGATGTCTTCCTCCTCTAAACTCCCATTGACAAAGCATACCCGGTCCTGAACCATCTCGTGGACGGTCCGCCAGGCGCGCCAGAGACGGGTAACCTCCTTCTCGTAGGCACTGGCGTTGGTCTCGTCCTCCATCGTGGCAGTTGATTGATTGAATCACGAAAAATCGAAACGGATGCAGTAGGGCTGTCGGTAGCGATGCGTGATGCGGCGGCTGGGCTGGGCTGGGCTGGTGGATGGTTTTTCGATTGCTGATCGCGAAGTTTGCTTGTGTATCCAAGCGCTTGGAGCGAGGCTGAAAGGAAACCGTCCGAAAAATTCACGACAGGGGTCTGGCCATGTGGCGATGCCAAGATTTTCACGTTACACTACGCCAAGTACATTGGGGTGTAAATTACATTTGTTAGTTACATCATTTGCCTGACCCTGCACAATAGACAGTTTGGCTGGCAAAGTCTGAGCAGCTGCCCTCAGATGACCCATATCAATTAAGTATAGAAAACTCTGGGTGATTCAAGCTCGCATTGACTGATATCTTTCCATCTTCAATCTCGAAGCACTGCAAAGACAGTAACCACAGACGCGCCTTGGCATCAGCCAGTATCTGTACGCAGCAAGAAAGTGGTGAAACGTGACACTGCTCCACATCACCCCTGACTGCTTAGCTAAGACAAAAAGCCCACAGCGGCAGCGAACCAAAGAAAGGCCACGGGTCGCATGTGGATTATGGAAATGGTATAAACTGGAATTTTCCCAGCCTGTGATCATCCCAGAACCACAGGGTTGCTATCCCATACAACAAGGTTCACCATCCACTGATCCCCATTTATAAAGCCACGGGTCATTTTCGGCTGTTTGCTGGTGCTCCTTTGTTTTCCCTCGCACGCCTGTGTTCTCGTTCTGCGCAGCGGACAACACCATTTCCCCTCCCCTTCGATTTCCTGAAACTTTTTTTTCGACGTACTTCTTTTAATCGACACCCGATCTCCTGCCCACCATGGCTGCCACCGCCGCTGTTGCTCCGGCTCCCGCCCCGGCCCCTGCTGCGGCGGCCAGCAGCAAGCCGACCCAGCCCGACCGTGCTGCCTTTGAGAAGGAGCTCGCCCGTCTTGAGAAGGAGAACAAGGATGTTCTCGACAAGCTGGTGAGTCTAGCCCACTCACGAGCCCAATCAACCTCAGGACAGTCCCCGCTGACCTGATTGACCTTCCAGAATGCTGTCAAGAATAAGATCGCTCTGGCCATTCCCGACAAGGCCAACCCCAGCCCTTCGGAGCAGCGTCGTCAGGAACTCATCGCCCAGGCTAAGGAGATCCAGAAGAAGCAAGGTGCTGGCAAGGACCAGCGTCTGTCGGTTAAGGAGAAGATCCAAAAGAAGGAGGAGGAACTCCGCGCCACCCTGGCTGAACTCAAGGCCGCCCAGGAGAAGGTCCCCTTCCGCTCTGTCGCCGAGATTGATCGCAAGATCAACGAACTTGAAGCCGCCGTCGAGAAGGGCACCATGAAGCTGGTGGATGAGAGGAAGGCATTGACTGAGGCATCGAACCTTCGCCGTCTCAAGAAGTCCTTCTCCAAGTACGCAGACATGCAGAAGAAGATCGACGACCTGCGCGCCGAGATCAAGGAGCTCAAGGCCAGCATGGACACAGCCGAGGCTAAGGCCCTCAGCGAGGAGTACCAGCGTATCCAGGCTGAGCTGGACGCCCTGGACAAGGAGCGTAAGGAGGCGTCCGCCAACCTGACGGCCCTCAAGAAGGAGCGCGACGCTCTGCGCAAGCAGCAGCAGGCCGCCTACGCCGCCATCAAGGCCCACAAGGACGCCTACTACGACCAGCGCCGCGCCTGGGACCGCTACATCAAGGAGCAGAAGCGCAAGCGTGCTGAGCGTGAGAAGGCCGAGCGTGAGCGCATCGCCCGTGAACGCCGCATGGAGCGCGCCCAGCGCATGCTGGCCGAGGCTTCGGAGCCCGCTTACCTCGAAGAGATCCGCCGTGCGAACAACCTCCTGCACTACTTCGACCCGTCGCACCCCGTCGTCGAGAAGAAGGCCCTCATCCAGGACAAGGGTCTGGCTGCTGCCCCTCAGCGCAAGGTCACTGAGGATGATCTTGTTGCTAAGGGCATGGTCCGTCTTGCCCGCAAGGAGGACCGCATGGAGGAGTACCTGCCGGCGAAGAAGACCGGCAAGAAGGGCGGCAACAAGAAGGCTGCCGAGGCGCCTAGCAACAAATTCTCCGTACCTCCGTCGGTGGTTGAGGACTGCGCTTTCATTGGTGTTGAGCCGCCCATGAGCGCTGCCGAGGTGCCTGGTGTCATGGAGAAGATCCGGGCTAAGCTGGAGCAGTGGAAGATTGACCAGCCGATTCAGACGCAGAAGGTGCGTTTTATTTTCTCTATCTGCAACTTTCACACAATTGCTAACCTACTCCAAAGAACATCGAAAAGGCCAAGGCTGAGATCGCCCGCCTCGAGGCCGAGGAGGACGCCGCTGCCGCCAAGGAGGCCGCTGCTAACGCCTCGGGCTCTGCTTCCGGCCGCAGCTCGCCTGCTAAGGAGCAGGAGGCTTCTGAGAAGAAAGAGGATGCTCCTGCTGAGGAGAAAGCAGAGGCCAACGGTGAGGAGAATAAGGGGGAGAACGCTTAAGGTACTGCAACATGGAGTAGTTGGGTTGAAAAGGTGTAGAAGATGAAAAAAAAATTTTGGTACTAGTGAAGACAGACATGATGATGACGGATGGGATAATTTTTGGCGGGATATTTTCTCTTTCTCTTATCTTTTTGGAAGGGAGGATTCGCTGTTTTTCTATATAGACATTTTATGTCCTTGATTGGGCTGTTGCCTTCGCTCTCTCCCCTTGTGGCTACTGATGATGATGATGATGATGATGATGATGATGATGGATGATGGCATGTGTATAAAAGAGCTTTTTATGTCATGAGTCTCTTTATCTCAAGGTGTGGAACTAGGGATGACGAAAGAGTAAACATTATGCTTTAATGAAGCACACAGTTTAATCTATTGGCTCTGGTAGAGTATCGTATTCCTATGTCAATTTATTTCACTTCCTCGTAGCATTCAAAATGGTGTTCCCGTCCGCCGTCAGTGATTGATAAACCAGGCCTTGCGAGATAGGATGAGCCAAGAAGCATATGGCTGGTTGAGTATAGTAATTTTGTTGTGAGCTATTTTCGGAGATACTTGAAGAGGGGCAACCATCAATAAGTCATTGCTATGTTTCGTTAATACTTAGCCAAGCCCATCTTGTTACTGACCACATCTCC
Source organism: Thermochaetoides thermophila DSM 1495 (assembly GCF_000221225.1). Classification (NCBI taxonomy): domain Eukaryota; kingdom Fungi; phylum Ascomycota; class Sordariomycetes; order Sordariales; family Chaetomiaceae; genus Thermochaetoides; species Thermochaetoides thermophila. The sequence continues at coordinate 3,412,403 of NW_006383032.1, forward strand.
CCATCAGCGATTTCTACTGAACAGGTGCAGAAAAATCAACATCCCGGACAATTTAGTTTTTGAGTAACCAAACAATGCATAGTACTTTGATATCATAGACAATCTGCTCAGGGCCAGCGGAAGAGGGGAAAAGAGCTGACTACGTATCTTCAAATTTCGCTATCCCCAAATCCAGCTTATACCAGCGTCTGTGTCAGTAGCATTAATTCTTGTAGAAAGCCTTCCAAGCTCTTGGCCCCGTCACTCTTCGGCCTTGTGAGCTCTTGGAATTACTTCCGAAGCCGTGTTACACATGCTGGTTGGATAGGTTGGTTTGCGTTGGGTAGTTCTCCCAACTTAATAGTTTCCAGCCCCTCTGCTTGGCACATCTGCACAGCCCCCTTGAGCAATTCTGGGAGGTATTGCCTCATTCCGCGTTCCTCCCTCCGTTGACAGAAGAACTAGTGGGCGGTTTCACGATCTCTGTTCCGGTTTTCCCATTCTTTTGGGATTAGGGGCTATAAGCTGTTTGCCACACTGGTTGCATACGTGGAATAAGCTCTCTATGTTAGCTCTCATGTTGACTTTCGTGTCTGTTTGGCATGTCTTACGGTGAAGAACGCTGTAACAGCCCCTTTTGTTTCACTTTGCAAATAAATGAAACTTTGGAAAAGAGGCTGAGCTCGTTTCCGGTGGCGTCCTAGGATAGAACCAGGCGCAGATGAAAGTTCCTCGTGACAAACAACGCTCTAGCTCTAGTCTTACGGAGATAGCCCAGTATCCATGGTCAGTCTGAGCCATAGAACATACATGGAAGAAGTGTTCCTAACATATCAGCCCGGGCTTGACAGTCCAGGAGTGAGTCGGATGAGGAGGGCTGCCCCACGTTGCTGCCACTGCCGGGCCGTCTCAGTGATTGTTGAGTTTTGGGTTTGATATCGTGAAATAGCCATCTCTGAAGATGAGTTTGTCAATAGGGAAAAAAAAACAGAAATACATAATAACCGCTCGAATAAGAACCTTAAATGTACTTCATAAAACAATTGTCTCTTACTGAGTTTCCAGCAAAATAAAAAAAAATAGACCTCCAACAATCTCAACAACTCCCACCAGCCGCTTACCACTCCCTCATCTTTACTCGCACTGTGTGGACCAACCTGCTAGTAGAGCCCCTAGGCTAAGCAAGAGTATCCGCGAAGGAGAACCGTGCGTGCCGCGCCGTTGTTCTCAAGCGGGCAGGTCGGGCACAGTGGGGAACCACAGTCTGCCAGCGGGCCCTGGGGCTTGGCCTGCTGGCTGGGGCCCGCCAGTCCTCCCGCTTCTCTGCCCATCCCAGCAGCAGCGCGAGAGATGGATGGAACTGCTTGGATGGGACCTTGCATTTGTCTCCTGCCTTCCCGATCCTCGACCTTCAGCCCGGTCCCCGACCCCGAGACAAGAACGCTTTTCAAAACCCTCCGCTTCCTCCGACATAATTCTCGCTGGTAGTAACAACACGAGATTCTAAAAACTTAACACAATCTCACCCAAGCAACACCAACAGAACCCCCTCGCGCGAGCAAGCGAATACTCCGCCTCCATTGGCGCCTGGAGAGATCCCCCATCCATTCCATCCATCCATCCGTCCTTCCTTCACCAACAACCCCGCTGAACCGCGCGCCTCTGTATATTGGGCTCACGACACCGTTGTCGAGAACGATTCTTCACACGAACAGCGCAACAACAATATTGGACTTTCCTGTCGTAGGAATAAATTTCCATAATTAGCAGTCATGGGCAATCTGTAAGTGCGCATGCACAGCAATAAGCAAGAAGTCTCGTCTACCGCGCTCACCGGTGTCCGTGGGTCCTGGCTCGTGGTCGGTGATGGCGTGGGAGAAGAGCGAAGAAGAGAGGACGGGCGATGAGGAAGTTGATGGTGTATGGTGTGGATGAAAGCAGAGAGCAGATCCCTCCAGACAGTTTGTTTAAGAGAAGGAGGGGGAATATCTCAACCGAAGACATTGTTCATGTTGTCCGGAACAAGGTTGGCTGACAAATCTCTCTGCGCAAACAGGCAATCAAAAAGCAAACTCCCAGACGACGTGCTCAAGGAGCTACAAAGAACAACCAACTTTGACAAGAAGGAGCTGCAGCAATGGTATAGGGGTGCGTGTCTTTTCTCTTCCAACCCCCACCCTCTCTATGCTTCGAATCGACTCTAACCTCCATCCAGGCTTCCTCAAAGACTGCCCCTCTGGCACCCTAACGAAGCAGGAATTCCAAAAGATCTATGCGCAGTTCTTCCCCTTCGGCGACCCGAGCACGTTCGCGGACTATGTCTTCAACGTCTTTGACACCGACAAGTCGGGCACCATCGACTTCAAGGAGTTCATCTGCGCACTCAGCGTCACCAGTCGCGGTAAGATGGAAGACAAGCTGGACTGGGCCTTCCAGCTGTACGACATCGACGGTGACGGGAAGATTAGCTACGACGAGATGTTGAAGATTGTGGAGGCGATTTACAAGATGGTTTGTCCCCTCCTTCCACTTGCTCTGTTTTACGGTGGAAGTTAAGAGAAGGTTGTGGCGGCTGATACACGCAAACAGGTTGGCTCGATGGTCAAGCTGCCGGAGGACGAAGACACCCCCGAAAAGCGCGTCAAGAAGATCTTCCGCATGATGGATAAGGACGAGAACGGCAGCCTCGACATCAACGAGTTTAAAGAAGGCAGCCAGCGGGATGCTACGATCGTCTCGGCTCTGTCCCTTTACGACGGTCTTGTCTAAGCTGCCAGTTGAATTCCCTGTTTTAGATGTTTAACCTCTTGCCCTTGTACATCTCCCTCTGGTCTCTTGGTCTGGTGTTGCTGAGCTCGTTGGTTGTCATTATCATCATCATTATCGTCGTCGTTGTCATTCATCATCGGCTTAACTTTCCGTTGTCCGTTTTTTTTTCTATTGCATGTTCTCTCGTCTTGTCTCATCTCTCTGTCTCATGGACGCTGGGTGCTTGGTGGGTTGGATGGTTGGTGGGCTGGGTCTGATGTTTGATGCAAATACGGGGCGCGACGGGGATAAATGTCTCCAGTTGCCACGGCACATTGTGTCGATTTGTTTGTCCCCGCGCCGTTTTATGGTATCTGCTAAGTATAGGTGATGTGTTCAACATTATTGAATGAAGATAAAGTACGTGATGGAATGCACAACAGGACACAGTTCCAGTTGTTTATATATATATATCTGTACCGAGTATCTCTTTTACTTCCCTGCTGTTCTCACGGGGCATATAGCCAGGGGACATCTTGATAGACTCTTCTGACCGCGTCAGTTCTATTTTTGGGCGTGGTGGTTATTGAGAAAACTGGGACGGTTTCGGACCCCAACTGCTCAGGTTCAAAGTCAATGGTTACCGAAAGACAGCTAAAAACTGAGAGAAGTGGGCTCTCTGGCCACCTTTCGAACCCCCTAGATGTGAAAGAAATGGGGTGGTTGAACGACAGGTGTCAAGTTTGCCTGGCATAGAAGTCTTTTAACTGCCAAACTGAATTTATTTGGGCGAAAGAACTGTTCAGCAACATGGTGATATCTTCTTGGTATTCCTGGCCCATTGTTTAAATGTTTCAAAGAGACGTGCAATTAGGGTCAAACAAAACATTGTTAGGAGAGTTGTCATAAAGCTACCGCGTCGAAGATGGAGGAGAGAGAACGGCGAGCCATGGAGAGGAGAGAGCTGAGTTGAGGAATCAAGAGATGACACTTACACAATGATGTCTCCAATATCAGTAAACACATGAACGATAACGTGAGCTTTCTCCGACTCCTGCCTCAGCAGGTAGATCTCTCCAGCTGCCTTGCCTCATCATCCGCTGTCAGGACTGCGATAGTGGTGATTCTTTCCTCTCTATCCGGACGGGATGGCGTATGAGATATGATATCTAAAAGAGTCCCTTTGCTGCTGATATTGCTGCTTAAATTTACAATTTACCGGGGATCCCGTTCGCCTGAGATATGAATTTAGAGATAGGCAAGGTAGGTAGGCAGGTAGATCACCTTTCCCCGAGCGGATGTATTATGAGGAAACGAGCTGACTCATGTTCCATGTAGATCATCAGGTCGAGGGGACTAGTTAACTCTTTAGGCCTCGCATATAGCTATGATCACCTGCAGGTGAGACAAATCTCTATCCTTGTTCTTACAAGGCACAAGAAGAAACGAGGCAAGTAGCTGTTTCATGCGTAGGTACACTATTACCCGAAGATCCCGAAGCCATGCCTATCAACAATAGTGATCACTGCGGTATTAACACCACACATCGTACTATAGCAAGCGAAAGAACAGATTCAAGATCAAACACCAGCACATCATCAAGCCCAAACTCGAGCCAAACTCCCCCAACATGTTGATCGCTCATGGAATTGGTTTGTCGATGTGGTATCACTAAGTAATCACTAACATCACAAGACACAAGAGATAGTTAAGCTTGATGTAGGAGGTATCAACCCTGAGTCAACTGCCATTGCCATGTCACACATGTCCCGTCATCCACCATCAGCAAAGGACCATCAACTCAAGCCGTTCGAGAACCATTAACTTTAGAATAGATTGTGTGTAGAAAAAAAAGCGATCAACGCGAGAAAAATACCGAAAAAAACCCGAACCATGCTCCCTAGAACAACCGATCCTGATTAACGATCGGAGAACCTGAGATACCTTGAATAGGACAAACACCAAAAACACAACCCAGAGGATATAGAGTCACATATAGTAATCACACGTCACCCCAAACCTGAGATAACAAACGACCTTTTTTGTACCGGGGGTTCACCAATGTTGCACGAATCTATTGGTCACCGTAGGCCTTGTCGACGAGCTTCTCGTACTTCTTGATGATGGCCCTGCGGTTGAGCTTTTGGGCAGCAGTCACGAGACCCTAAAATGATGTTAGCCACTGTTATATATAACATAGATGTAAAAAGGAAAACTTACGCTATCCGGAGTCCACTCATCGTCGACCATAACGACGCCATCGATGATCTCGATGCCAGAGAGGCCACCGTTGCGACCAGCGTTCTGCAGCTCCTTGAGGACGGCGGCCGAGACGGTCTCGTTGTTGACGAGCTCCTCAAGCGTGCCCTCAACGCCAATGGTAGCGGCAAGCCTCTTGAGAGCAGGCTCCGCCGGGATGATAATTGCGACGGGTTTCGTGTGTTTGATCGAGGCGTACACGCAGATGTTGCCGACCAGAGGCGACGAGCGGTAGATCGACTCGAGTTTCTCGAGAGCGATGTACTCGCCGTTGAGGGTCTTGACAAGGTTCTTCTTGCGGTCGATAATCTTGAGGTGACCGTTTTTGTCAAACTCGCCGATATCGCCAGTCTTGAACCAGCCGTCCTCGGTGATGGCTTCGGCGGTCTCGGCCTCGTTATCCCAGTAGTGCTTGAGAATTGTCGGGCCACGGAGCCAGATCTCACCCTGCGGGTTCGGCTCGTTCTCAACGAAGTAGCCGGCATCAGGGAAGGAGACCAGCTTGGCCTCGACTGAGGCAGTCATGGCACCGATGGACTCTGTGGTCCACTGGAGCGGGCTCATGAGGGTACCCATGGCCGTTGTCTCGGTCAAACCGTAGCCGATAATCATCGGGCAGATGGCCATGCTGATGAACTTCTGGGTCTCCGCCGAGACGGGACCACCAGCGCTCAGGCAGAGCTTCATGCGGCCACCCGTCGCCTCCTTGATCTTCTTAAAGACGATGGCGTCGAGCAGGCCGCTGCCGGGCAAGCCGTTCGCAAGGAGCTTCTCCTTGAGGCCCATGGCGCCCCAGAAGAGAGTCTTGACGAGCGGGCTGCCGGCGTTGACCTTGGCAATGATGCCCTTCTTGACCGTCTCCCAGACGGCGGGCACGCCGATCAGGACAGACGGCTTGAACTCGCGGATGTCGCCGTTACAGTTGCGGACCGAGGCATCCGAAAGGGTCTTGGGGTTGCCATAACCCAGCACAGCACCCCAGTAAATGGCAGCGTGTTCGAAAACGAACTCGAGAATGTGGGCAAGGGGCAGGTATGTGAGAAGGCCATCGCCAGGGCCGATCCACTTCTCGACGACAACGCTAGCACCAGCAACTGCGAAAGTTAAGTCAGCTTCTGCTTCTCCAGTGCTCATCAGACTGGGTAGGGAAAAAAAAATCTTACCTGCAGCAACAACGGCTCTATGTGTGACGGGCACACCCTTGGGGGTACCCGTAGAGCCAGAAGTGTACATGATGCAGCACAAGTCCTCGGGACTCGGAGGAACGTCATCGACGGGGTTCTCCTCGCCAAGCTTACGCAGGTCCTCAAAGCTCATAATCTCAATCTCGGGGTATTGAGACTTGAGGTTGTCGATGTGGACCTGGTTGACCTGGTGCTGGGAGTTCCAGATGATGGTCTTGATGGCCTTAGCATCGTTGAGGACGTTGGTGAGTGTGGGAAGGAGATGAGGATCGAGGAAGATAGCCTTAGCCTTAGTGGCGACCATCGAGTACCTCAGACCTTCCTCGCCCAGCGTGTCATAGGCTGTGACGATGGGCATGCTCTGGGAGCTAGCACCGTGGGCCATGGCGAGCCAGTTGGCGCTGGTCGCGGCATAGATGTGGACGCGGTCATCCTTCTGGAGGCCAATCTTGCGCAGGCCGGCGCCGAGCTGCTTGATGAGTACGGCATAGTCGTTGTAGCTGACGTACTCATAAGGGCTCATCTCGAAAAAGGTCCAGCTCTTTTCGACCTCGGTCTCTTGGCCATTGACGATCTTCTTGATCTTCTTCTTTTCTTGGTGTGTGCGCACCAGGCGGCGGGAGCCCATGCAGCGGGCATTGCCATACTTGGCTACGCTGGACTTGACCAGCTCATAGACGGTCCGGACGTCGTCTGAGATCTGGGTCTTGAGGCCGTCGACGGCGGCCGGATGCCTGCGGATGGTCGTGTGGCCATCCGGCGGCGGCGGCTGGTTCGGCACCTCGACGGAGAAGGGAGGCTTGGCCGACATGCGCGGCAGGAGATGCACTTGCTTAGCCATTGTGGGCGTCTGGATTGCAGAGGATGTTTAGAAAAATAGAGAAAGTTGACGAGGCGCTGTGGGGTATCTAGAGAGTCGAGAGAGTGCGTGGTGTGGCCGAACTGGAAGAGCAGAAAAACGCGAATCGGTGAGCTCCACAACCTGGTTTTCCTTGGTTGTTGGGGAGGGAGGGGGGGCGTCAAGCGAAAGGAGCGGCGCTAGACAAAGCAGAAAGCGGACGGATAGAGGCGTGGGGTTGTGGCCCAAGTCGCTTTTATATGGGAGATCCCGGCGTCTGGGGGCTGACTGTCAAAAAAGGTTGGGCTATCGGACGGATTAGATAATTGCTAATGCTGGCAGCGCGATCCGAGCGTAGTAAAAACACGGAGAAAGGGATGAGGATAGCCGACAGCAACTTGACGAAAGATTGAAGGTGGTAGAGGGATTGTAATGCAGAATGTACGTGTACGTTTACGTGTGTTCCTTGCAGCGTAGCTGATGGTGGCAGCTTGGAACCTGGAAGCTGTCCAGATATTTGAGAGCTGTGTGTTTGCTTTGATTGTGCGTTGGGATGAAAGGAGAAGAGGAAGACAGGACTCGAGCTCGGGCGTCTCTCGCAGGTGGGAGCTGGCCCTTTTTGGCTTCCACGAGTGGTGCTCTCAGGCTGCCCTCAATCGTCCAGTCGCTCCAGAGTCCAGGTCATCCTCCTCACGCCTGTCACGCCCTGGCTGCGCTTCCTCGGCGTTGCTGGGCGTTTCGGAGAACAGCCGCCTTTCACTTTCCACACCTTCCACAGTCTGTGTATTGCGGTGCTTGCCAGTGCCCCACCCCATCCACACCCCAACAAAGCCAGATGCAAATTGGGGAAAGTGCTATGGCCCCGACGTCCCAACCCTTGTTTTCTCCGCAGTTCTCCACCCAGCTCGGCCTGCCAGGCCTGCAACTTGTGTGGGCTTGGCTAGCCTCGCTGGGGCCTAGCCGCATCTTGGCGCGCTGGACCCTCGTTGGACCGTTCTTGGGGCTGTCTTGGGCTGTTCTGGGCGCTGTCGCCAGTGCTGCAAACCGTCAAATTCATCGAATCGGGGGCATGTCGATGCGGTTCATGGACCGGGGCACGACTGGCTCCAAGAAGTCCCAAGATCGGTGGCTCTGGCCACGACGACTCGCGGCGTGCCATGGCAGCCGTAGAGAGGCCAGGATGAGGCAGGAGGAGGAGGAAGGAGGAGAGCATCCCATCGTGACAAGGAGAGCGTGCCTGTCGTCGGCTGGTGCCTGGGGTGCATTGAAGTGCAGCGGGTGCTGGCCCACTGAGGTGCTTCTGTTGGAGGTTCTGGTGCCTGTTTGGGCACTCTGGCTGTTTGCGGGGCCGTGTTGCCCGCGGCGCACGCACTGTCCACCGTTTGTCTTTCTCCTGCCCCTCAACGAGCCGCCGCTCGCCGCCAAGCAACTGAGGTGCGCCACCCTAAAAGCGGGAAACTTTGGAACGGCAGCTCGTCAAGCGACTCGTCAAGAGCTCGTCAGACCGCCAAGCATGCTCGCAGAGCTCCCATTCCAACATTCCAGCACATCCAAGGTTTGTCAGTGGCCGCTGCTGGCCGTTAGGTCCATCAATTGATTGATCATTGATGAGTGGCTTCGCCGCACGTTGCATCGGACGCACCGCGAAAACACCAAAAATGCTGCCAAGTTGTAACATGTCGCTTATCTGCACACCCTGGATTCTGATGGATGCCCAGAGCAAAACATTCCCAGAACCCCAGCGTGCAAACGGAATTCCTACTGACCCTCCATTCATGCCACTCAAAAACATCTCAAATCGGCACACTCATCGACAGCTAGACACACACCACAACACCACGTAGCGTTGCAGCCATCATGATTCTGTCAATCTAACACGAAGGGTCTTCCCGAAAGCCCCGAGCGTTACATGGGCATGCCGCGGTGGAGAGACGAGCTGTCTCAAACAGCCATCGACCGTCCCTGGGAAATGATGGACCGGAAGGATGCATGACGCAGTATTTCGCAGGCCTCGGCTCCCAGGATCCAAGGCGGAAGCTACCAAATGCGATCGATGCAGGAGTATCAGGAGCATGCAACGGTATCGCGTCTATCTGGCTTTTTCTGGCGCGGTTGGCAGCACAAACAGACATGACAATCTTTGATGGGCATGATCGCGGCGGAGCCCTTTTGGGCCGTAACGGCGCAAGTTTTTTGGGGGGGGTAGAATTGGCATGTATGGGGATATCGCCGCGCCCAATGCTTGCCGCACACCGATCACCTCGGATGGAAGCTGTGCAGAATGCCAGATCGCCTCGGCCGGTAGCTAAAACTCACCAAGAGCAGCAGCTGCCCGTGAACGATCGCGTGGCACCGTGGATCGTGGGATCGTACTGGCCTCGTGGCTTCGGGACGAAAAGTCGAGCCTTAGATAGAACAGTTGCCGATATGTAGAACTGGCTGCAAGGCTAATATCGCGGGTGAGGAGATAATGGCACGACGAGATCTGTCGATGCACTGGACGGATCTGGCGGGGCGGAGCAACGGAAAAAAAGAAGTGGCCAACTTCCAAAAAGCCAAAAACACCGGCCCGGAGTTCGGCGCCACAAAAGCTTGGATGCACCCGGGATTGAACCGGGGACCTTTCACAGGGCATTGCTTCAAAGAAGTGAAAATGCGAAGCGAAAATCATACCACTAGACCATGCACCCAATGACAGCGATGGCGACCGACATGCAGCCTCCAAGAACATCAAGGTTGCAAAAGATCTGGGAAGCAAAAGTGGATGCACCCGGGATCGAACCGGGGACCTTTCACAATCGCATTCTCGAGGGGATGCGAAGCGAAAATCATACCACTAGACCATGCACCCAATCATCAATCGTGGTCTTTTTAAGACGGAATTATATGGTAACCACGTTATCGCTATCACCAAGCTTGCTGTCGTCGATAGCCTATAGGGTTCTTTTAAGTGCACATTTTTCCACTTGCCCTCAACTTCTTCTACTCCCACAACACGTTTTCATGATGTCTCATCTCTGTTACGCTTCTTTAGCACATCGCCAACCCACTCCCCAGCTCCCCGTATTGCCGAACCCATGACACTGGATGGTCTGCTGAGTGCGCTCGGCGCGCCTGTCGAATCTGTCGAAGAGGGTGAGTGAGAAAAGCAAAAGCAATCATCGAAAATGCGTTCACATTCACATTCTCATGCTATCCCATGATCTCAATCGGCTGGCAAGCGATGCCCGAGGCCCGAACATGCCCTACGCCATACCCTACACCATTCCCATGCTATGCCCTACTGCTACCTCGATCCCTACACACAACATACCCCCCTGATCAAATCCCCGCGCTCACCCCAGATCTCGCATCATGCAGCCCAGTGCCACTTGATCATTCTCGATTTCTCGCATCTCCATGTCTGTGTGCTTCCTGGCCTCTCAGTGGTTAGGCTGGGCACGCCCGATGTGCATCGGCCGAGTTTCCCGATCTAACACCTAATCGAGTTGACACAAACTGACGACTGCCCAACACCCCACACTTGGGTTCTCGAATTATGTAGGTAGCTAATGATAGTGATGAAACAGAAACATTTGAACTGTTTTCACAGGAACTGCCGTCACACAGCCTCGGCTTTGTCGACGCCCGTGCTGCCGTTGTCGACCTCACCATTGCCGGCCGCGACCTGACCATCCATCAGTCGCCCGCCGTGTTGGCGTCGAATCGCGCCGGCGGCACTACCGGAGCTGGTACGTCATCCCGGCTTTGCGCCGGGGCTATGTGTTTTGTGTGCTCATCTCCCTTTCTCCCTCTTCTGCTTTCCACGACCTACCCCAATTTCTTGGCTGGCCCAACCCCAGAGTCAGCATCAGCATCAGACCATCCTACTTTCTTTGGGCTCTGGCGGTCTTGTGTTGCTCCGTCCTCCGGGGCCCCGTCTCTGTGGCTATTCCTTACTGGGAATCTGCCCCTCCCCCGCATTCGCCCACATTCTCAACCAAACCAAACTATACACATCCCACCAGTCAGTTTGGGATTACCAGCTAGCTAACCAAGACTGTTCCTACCCCGGTCCCCCACATCCGTTGGGGACCGCTCCTAGCGTTCACCGACGGTAGCGTGTAAAGGGGGACAGGGCTCTCACTCACACGCCTCACATATCGCATCACTTTACTTCACACACCTACACACACTGTGTTGTCTGGTGTAGGTAGTGTATGATGGATGATGTATGTGGCGTGGCGTGTGATAAAAGAGAGCCCCACGGGGTAATGCCTCACTCTCCGCAAAAAAAAGTGGTCTGGAAAATCACCCCTCTCTTCGCCTCCTGGCTTGCGTCCCCCTCCAACATCCTTTTCCGCCCCAACGGCGGCCCCTTGGTACCGGCACGCGCACTCGTGCTCGAGCTCGGCTGCGGCGTGTCCGCCATCCTCGGCTGTGTGTTGGCGCATCGTGTGAGGGGGTGGTTGTTGACGGACCAAGCATATGTGGGAAGACTGGTTGAGACCAACATTGCTGCGAATGTGAGTTTGATCCAGGACCATGGACACGGAAATGGGGCTTCTGGGAAGAAGATAGGGCAGAGGGGCAAGCGTCAAGGTGGTGCGTCAACACGCTCCTCCTCTTCCTCATCCACTCCCTCCCGTTCAGAACGTCGCAGTTCCCCAGCCATATCAACTTCAGCTCCCAACCACAACACCGATCCCTCCTTCAAGGTGAAATTTCACCCCCTAGACTGGGAAACCGACACCCCGACCGCCTCCCTCGCATCGCCCTGGCACCGCCGCAGCTTCGATGCCGTCGTCGCATGCGACTGTGTCTACAACGAGGCTCTCGTCGACCCTTTCGTGAGTGCCTGCGCCGATGTCTGCCGGTTGAAAGAACAGGAACTCTCCGAGTCAGACCCAACCAGGTCCGACTCGGACTCAGACCCAGAGGCGGGATCGGACTCGGGAGGGGCTGAAAATGAAGGAGAGGGGTTCCGGGGAAAGGGGGGAAGAAAGCCGCCGTGTATTTGCGTCGTAGCGCAGCAGCTGCGCGATCCGAATGTTTTTGAGGCGTGGCTGGCACGGTTCCGACAGGATTTTCATACATGGCGGGTGCCGGATGCGTTAATGCATCCTGGTTTGAGGAGTAACTCTGGGTATGTGGTGCATGTGGGGGTTTTGAGGGAGGCGTTAGACATTTAGGAGGGGGGGCGGGGGGTGGGGATATAATTTGGGGAGTTAAAGGGGGTTAAAGGTGATACCATTATAGAAATATTGAAAACGTAAACCGTAAAACTATGGTATATAGAAAGGAGTACGATAGATCTAAATGGACTGCAATGACCAGAATTTCGGGGTATTATCTTCTGTCCTGCAATCAAGCGACCAACTCCCATCTCACAAGTACCGTCCACGCATACGCGCACCTTCCAAACCGGCTCGCAAACTCCTCCTTCGTCAACCCCCTCGCATCCCGTCCATCAAACATCGTCAGCCCAACCAACTCCACATTCTGCCCTGGTAACCCCAACTCTTGCACCGGCACATCGATAAAATACCACACGCCATCATACACGACCGGCCTTAAGTCCTTTCCGTCATACCTACCCAGCTTCAACAAAAACAACATCTGCTTCCCCCTTCCATGCTTCTCAGAGTCCCAATGCGGGCACACCTTCGCGAACAAGAACCTCATCAACCCTCCTGTAGATTGAGCCTTCACCTGTTCCTGCGACAGCGAGATATACTTCCCCCTCGGCACGAAACCTTCATCATCCAACCCTTCCCTCGCCGCATCTCCCATCACCTGCGCCTTTTCTGAGGCATCCCTCCCGCCGGGACCGAGAATATACTCCTCCCACGTCTTGGGCACACCAAACCAGTACTTCCCTTCCCGCTCGGGGAAATGCTTCCAGCCAAACCGCTCATTACTCATGGTAAACCATTCCGGACTAAACACCTGCTCGTACCGGTTCGTGCACGACTTGAAGTGCCCCGCGCCCCAGCACGCGTCGATGAGTTTGTATTCTCCCCCGTCAATCCGCACTACGTTCCATGCGTGTCCGGTGGGATCTTTGCGGGGGATGGGGTCGCCCGGGCGGATCTCGCTGAACCCGTAGCCCTTTCCGTGGCCGGTGATGACCTCGCATTCGAGGCCTGCTTGCCTTGCTATCGATTCGTAGACGCGGGCGAAGCCTTCGCAGACAGCTTTACCGGAGGCGATCGTCTGCTGGGGAGTAAGGCCGTACTGGACGGTGTGGTTGAGGAAATTGTGCACGTCGTAGACGATGTTATGATGACACCACGTAAATATTGCCCGCGCCTTGTCTGTCAGCGACGGCAGCGGATCACACAGCACATGCGCGAGGTGGACGATGGGATCGACATGCGGGGGGATGGAGGAGGTCGGGTTTGCGGCGGCGAGGGCATCGGGGAGGGTGAAATCGCGGCAAATCAGGCATGAGGATGCTACTCCGGGGCGGTTTGATGGGAGGGGAGGGCTGTCTGCTGAGGGTCGACTGGCAAGCGGGAGGGGAGGGAGTTCTGCTGAGGGTCTGCTGGCGAGAGGGATGGGGGGCGGTTCTGTGGAGGCTGGTTTTTGGATGGGGAACTTGCGCCCTGAGCTGAGGCCGCACTCAAGGGCTGATTTGAAGAGGGGACGTCTCGCGGGCAGAGTTGGTGCTGAAGCCGATTCTTGCGGCTGGGTTGTTGGAGAGGGATGCCCGTTTCTCGACGGTAAAGGAGGCGGCTGCACTGGCTTCATAGAGTCCGTAGAGCGTCGCGGCGGGAGAGGCGGCGTTGTATGTGCCTTTTGCTGTTCAGCTGCCTCTTGTTCCTTTGCCTTGGCTTCCAGTTCCCGTCTGCTAGGGGGAAGAGGAGGGAGCCTCGCTTGGTCGAGAGTGGGTGCCAATACACGTGGCCTTTGCTCAGGTGTCTCGCTCTCTTTCGATTTGGCTTCTGATGTTCGTTTAGGTGGGAGAGGAGGGATTTTGGACTGGTCGAAGCGGGGAGGGAGCCGCCGTGGTGGTTCGTGTGTTGTCGAGTGTGTCGAGTTCAGGGAGAAAGAGGATACGGCTGAGACCAGCGAGACATCAGAGGCGTTTGAACCTTTCCGGGGAGGTAGACTCTGGGGAGTATGCTGTTGCGTGTTCCGTGCTGGCAACGGGGGAGGACGGCCTGGGGATGGGGCAGATGGCAACTGACTGTCCTCATGGTCGACACTTCGCCGTGGCAGAGGCGGTGGCTGTCTTTCTGTAGACACGCGCGTCGGCTGTGGAGGGAGCGGTGGTGGCTTTACGGAAGAGGATGGCTGCGTTGATGTCGATGTTGTCGTCGTCTCTGTGGCAGCACGAGCGACAGGTCGAGGAGGGGGAGGGGGAGGGCGTTTGCCAGATGGGACAGGGGCATGGAAATTCTTTTGTTGGTTCAAAGCCGCAATGCGCTCGGCAAGAGTAGTAAAGTGAGGTCCATCTGCGTCGCCCATCTTTCTTATAATCTCTCTCAGCGTCGAGTGATCGTGTGGTGTCTAGAGTCAAGCTGCTTTATCTTAAACCAATTGCTGGTCGCAGAGAAGCCCTCTCAGTGGCAGCGTTAAAGTTCAGGAATTCAGCTGGACGCAGCCTGTCATTAGCATTACACAGGAGATAAGAGGAAGTATGGATATCGAAGAAATCCAAAGAGATAGGAAAGTGACGGTAATGTAGGATGTGAGGAAGGAGATGGTAAGATCCAGCCACCAGGGTTAGGTGAGGAACTTGAAGAGGAAGAGCTGGGGGCCGAGATCAGCGGTTCACCGAGGCCCACAAAACAGGTAACCGGAGCAAAGTAAACAAGCGATATCCCGTATCTGCCGTTTGTGACTTAGAGAAAAGTAATTCAACAGCAAAGCACCTTGTCCATGAATTGACTGCCAAAATCTTACTTGCATGAGTTTACAAGTTGATAGTGCGATGTCTAGGACCCAAAGAGGTTGGGGGGGGGGGTCCGTTGACGATCCATAAGGCATAACACTACCCCACTTCAACATGCCACAGACGGGGTTGTCAGGAACGTCGTTTGAAACGAGGGTTACAATTACACAGAGAGAGAGCTGCTAAATGATGTGTAAGGTGGAAGATCATAGCCTAAAAGTTAGAGTTCATTGAAAGTAAACTTATTACTGTCAGCGAAAGGGATTAAAACAGAGACTCAGTTTGAGAATTGCCATGCACCCATGACTACAGACACATGTCCAGAAGTTGTCATCAGAATCTCTTCCATTGACAGTAGTCTCTGATCATCTACGTGTCGTAGAACGTCGGACGGTACTCATACAACCAGGTCAGTGCGGGTAATCCCGACTGGAATGTCTGTACCATGGGCTGGACCCTGACCAGCTCTCTGGTTCCTGTGGACACCTTGCTCTCAACCGGTTGTTCGAGCTGTAACTCGGGGTCTGTGTTGGTGCGTAGAGTAACATCGGCTCGTTTAGGTGTGCCTGGTTATGAACACAATCAGAACATACAATTCAATATCATCACTAGCTTTTAATGAGTATCAAGTCTGGGAGTTGACTCTGTCAGCCCCTCCAACATACAGATAATCATCTTCCACATCATTATTCCAATGTGCTGTAACATGCAAGTAATTGACACAAAAATACAAGCGGGTCCGGATCAGCTCCGGATACTCTTGTGGGCTTGGCACGCTAACACCTCCACAGCAGACCAGCGCTAACAGCGGTTACAAGGTCCCCTGCATGCCCCCCCCAACGTCGTTGTGCAGCCCAGTAGTCGCTCAGCCAGGACAGCTTTCCTCTAATATCTTCATGATATCCTACTCTCTCTTTACATGATTTTCATCTCAAGGGCGAGGTGTGTACATAGCATATGTCTGTCAAACCAAATATCTTTTTTTTAATTCTGGATCGTGACTTGAAGAAACAAAAAAAAAAGGCTCGCTTTGACGGACTCAACGAATAAGGACCAGACTTTCCTCCCGCCCTACTTCAAGCTGTTAGTTCCGTCATCAGCCCATTCAAGGCTGCGGCCAGTGAGCTGCAAGGCTTCTCTGCTTGAGGCGGCTGTTTGAGGCGTGTGTGTCCGTCTGCGACTGCAAACCCCACGTTTGGATGAAACACCGCATCGGTGCATCTTGGGCTGTGTTCTGGAGCAAGAATGCCGTTGATATTCCTCTGATCGCTGCACTCTGTTTTCTCCTCTGCCGCAAACACTTGGGAACCGACTCTAATTTCCCCTCTTCTGACGTACCCCCTTGCTTCACTTCCTTCTTGACAACACTTCGCAAAACCCATCCACATCCACGCCTGACTTACCCTTGAGGGAAACCATGGCTTTATCCTCCTCCTCGCGAGCACCGAAACGCCCGCTACACTTCCTTGACCTCCCCAGCGAGGTCCAGCGCGAGATCATCAGCCACTGCGACTCGAGGGACCTAATATGTGTCGCCCTGGTCTCGCGACACTTCCGCGAGCTCGCTGCCGCCGAGCTGTACCGCACATTCGCCATCACCATCCCTCACCCCGATGACCCGGGGCCCGAGTGCACCATCGACCCCTTGGCGGGAGGTCTGGATACCTTGGTGACTAGCAGCTACAATTATGCCCAGTATTTGCGGACGTTTGTTCTGGATACGCCGCATGTCGGGGAGAAGGCCGAGAAGGCCGTTGCGCCGTACATGGCGACGGTGACGTGTGGCAAATTTATGAATACGCTGCTGCTGCTGGCTTTGCGGAATGCGCGCGCGCTGGAGACTTTCAAGTGAGTGACCTTGTAAGTCTATGTCGCCTAAATGCTAACACCTACAGATGGAACGTCCGCATTGAGCTGAGCCGTCCGGTATATAGAGAACTGCACCGCATTCCCACACTGGCTCATCTCCATATCCGCCTGCAGGCAGGCCCATCGCAATATGAGACGCCGCCTCCGTTGCCTCTGCCCTCTCTCAATGACTCCCAAGGCTTTCCCCCAAGTAATCCTCCCCCCTTCCCCAACATCCCTGCCATTCCCAACTTCCCGCCCCTCTCCTTTGTGTCAGCGCCCTCCGGTGGGCCCCCACCAGCTCATACCATCTTTGCCTATGCCCCCCCCCTCATGGGCCCCCTCCCCCACCGCCTGCGCCTAAGAAGGATCACCCGAAGGCCCCGAAGAAGGCTCCTTCAAGAAATGAGCCGCCGACGTTTTCTGGGTTCAAGAAGTTAAAGAGTCTGGCCGTGCTGGATATCGATAACCTCGACATCATCCCTGAGATCCAGGCTTGTGTCAGGAACTGCGCTTCCACGCTCACCAAGCTGAAGCTATCCTTCTCAGATGCACTAGCATCCCAGTCCCGCAAGCCTGTGGCTGAAAACTCGCCATACGACTCCTCCGACACCGAGTCCGAAGAAGAGGGCTTCTTCCAGAATTCTAACAATGCCAACAGCGCAGCTGCCAAGATGGCCGGGGCATTGGAAGAAAAGAAAGCCCAGGATGCTGTCCTCGCGACAATCTTTGACGTCGAGCCTTTACCAGATGAGAAGCCAGCTAAGAAATCACAGAAGCGTGAAAAGGATGGCGTGGGATCGTCAAAGGGGAAGGACAAGACAAAGCCGGACATGGCTGAGTTTTTGAAGAATGCTATGGCAAAGTATGTGGAGAAGGTGAATGGGTCGGGAGATGTGGCAATTCCGCAGGAGGTGTTGGATATGTTGGGGAAGGCGGCAAAGAAGTTCATGGAGGAGGTTAAAGAGGGGAAAAATGAGGAGGATAAGGACGAGGCTGAGTCTTCGAAGGATACATCGTCAAAGGACTCTGATAGCTCCAGCAAAAAGGCTCCGACGTCCAACATCAAAAAGAAACCCGACATCGACCCCGACGACATCGACATTACTGCCCCGGACGACGAACTCGACCTCGACTCTGAACATCCCGCCAACGACGACCTCCCCCCGGAACCCTCAGCCTCCGAACCCTCCTCATCCCATACTAGCCCCTCTAAACCCCAAGATCCCTGCCTAACCCAAGCCATAGCTACCCAAAGAGAAACTTACCGCCTCCTCGCCCAAGAACTCTCCACCGTCGAATCCCAGATTCGTCTCCTCACCTCTGACATCTCCCGCTGGCGCGCAAACACCTCTCTCGTACCCCCGCAAACCCTTGCCGATGCCGAGAAACGCCTGCAGGGTTTCAATGACAGCGTCAAAGTTATCAAGGCTGAGTTGGAGGCTTGCGAGAAGAGGTTGGTCACTCTCCAGGCCCAGGGAATGGATGGGCAGGAGAAAGGAAGGGAGAAGGAGAAGGAGAAGATGAGTGTTTATCTTCGGACAACAAGAGGCTTGGCATTAAAGTCCTTGGGTATCTCGCTCATCCCAACTCGGGCATCAGTCTTATCCAGGGCAGTCGACTTGCGCTCGCTACACAAGTTAACCCTCCTAAACGTGGGCAACCAAGCGCCCATCTGGGCTCTCTTGCAACGTGAAAACCGCGAAGCGCCTCTGCCCCTCCGCAAGATCTTCACCGACAACGTGTCGCCCGTCTTTCTGGGGTTTCTCTCAGAGCTGGAGGCGGTCGAGGAGTTGTTCATGTTGGAGAGAGCGCCCAGCTGGAAGCCCGCGAGTTTGGCGCCGAAAACGACGGTCGGCATAGGGCAGATTAGACGGCTTGTGCTGAGGAGGCATGTCGGCACGCTGAGGAGGCTGATGATCAGAAATGCGGCGGATACGGAGTGGGATGTGGATGAGAAGACGGTCGTATTGTTGTGTAGGGGCGGGAGGAGACTTGAGGAGTTGGCGGTTAAGATGAGTGTTGGGGCTATGGTAGGCCTTCCACTAGCTGTTCTTTTCGCATTTGAGACTTGATGCTGACGCTGAGTAGCACACCTTCCTCCAGAATATCGCCGGCCTGGTCTCCCTTCGGGCGCTGCATGTCATCGACCTCCGAAGCGACGACACCTGCATGTGGGCTATGCGCGAGACGAGGCGATTCCTGATCGACAACGTCGCGCATCATCCGCATCTGAAACTGGAGTATGTCGCGATTGATGATAGCAATTTTGTCGATCGGCTGGTGAGGAAGCCGAGGAGGCCCCAGCGGCAGCAGCAACAGGTTGAAGGCAGCGATAGCAAGGGGAAGGGTATGAGGGGTAATAATATGGTTAACCGGGAAGATAATCCCAAGGGAAAGGGTAAGGACGTTGCTGCCACGGGGATGGTGAACGGAGACAGTAAAAGCAAGGGCAAGGGGAAGGAAAAGGCGGTGAATGGAAGCCTCAGTGATGAGGATGAGTTTGTTGAGAATCTGCTTAACAATATGGGCTATCCTTTCTCCTCCTCCTCTTCCTCCTCCTCCTCCTCCTCCTCCTCCTCCTCCTCCTCCAGCAAGAACAACGACAACGCCAAAGCTTCCTCGTCGTCCTCATCCGGCACGACTTCCTCTTCTTCCACAAACAACACAGCAAACGACTTTGACGTCGACGATATCAGCTCCGACTCTGAGACCGACGCCTCTTCATCCTCATCCACTTCATCCTCTTCCTCCTCATCAACTTCAGACTCGGATTCTGACTCCAACTTAACCTTGGACTCAGACAACTCCGGTCCCGCAAACAACGCCAACAATACCAATAAGAAGGTCAAGAAAAAGAAGAAGGCGAGTGGGTACGGGCAGAAGATTACAGTGATTGAGGGGCTGAGAGTGTACCAGGTGGAGGATGTGAAGATCTTTAGGATGGCTAATATATGGGGGAGGTTGTGAACTTGGCTGGGGTGGACATTTCCCATCCTTCAAGGAGGAACGGTTGGGGGGTTGGGGTTCACTGGGAGTGGTGATGGGAACTGAGGAGCTTAATCTCCTTTCATGGGCGAGAGAAGTATCCAGGTGTGTTCGCAGAGGAAGATCGGCTGAATCTGGGTTGGGCTGGACAGGCAGGTTATCTAGGGGTGTTTACCCACTAATACCTATCTATGAGCAATGCATGTGTGTGTATGTAAGGTCTTGTTTCTACGATTCAGGATTATTTCGGAATTTTGCTTACGGGCTTTTACAGAGTTAGGTGGATCCTAGAACCGGTTAATGGGATGTCGTGTGTCTATTCGTTTGTGATCTAAGCTAGTTAGACGTGTTTGGACTAAATACCCCTATGCGTGTATATGGCTCTATCTATATCGCGCGTTGTGGGTTCCTCATGAGCCATATATGGCAGTCTTTTCCCTATCCCGGACCACAACTTCCCGTATTCCTATTCTTTCCCTTCTGCTCTATCCCACTGTTAAAGGCACCCAGGTAACAAGCTAATTTCCAGCTCGAGCTGGGCAAATGTTTGAAGAATGTCCCTCATCGAGGGAAAGGGATCTGCTAATAGGACTCCTATTTCCCATGGAAACGGCTCCTGGGGTTCTTGTTGGACATGGAATACGTCAGCCGGTAGCCCAGCAATGATCCGTAGTCCATTCGTCATATGTGTGGCAACTACCTCATGGTTGCCGCGTAGTGTTTCGATAAATATGAAAGCCAGACAGCAGAGAAGTGTTATCCTTACACCCTGAACACCTTCTCCATCTTGGTAGCGCTGATACTGCTGTAGCCGTCCGATAGACTTGTTATACTGTCTCAGGACGAACAGTTCAAGCTCTTCTCTTGTCAACGCCTGTACCACGCCCGCTGCAGAGGAGTCCTTATGCGGTTGGCTTGGACATCGGGAGAGGTCTAATGCTGCTTATAGTGCGACGACAGCGTGCCATATTGCTGCTTCGTCGTCCCTGTTCGTGCCATCGCAATTTCGATTTCGGGCCAGCAGACAGGAGGCTGTGCGGTTCCATAATGCTGTCGTGTTTCGCAAGTATGAGACAGCCTCTTCGCTGGTTGAGGCTTGGAGCCAGTTCAAGAGAAACCGGCGCTCGATAGACGTTTCGGGATCCTCGTCTCTATCCCCCGTGCTGTGGTAGTCGTGGTGATAGTATGCCGTATCCCCCGACAAACTCGCCGTAACCGAGACCATTGTAGGAGCAATTTCCATCGACAAAGCGGGAATAGTGAGCAATTGTGTGTCCAAACTTGCACTGACAGCTTCAGTCCATGGAACCCCTCTCAATGCTTCACCCCACTGACATCCCTTCACAACTTCTGTCGTACTCATATCTGCCACTGCTTCTCGCCTTGGAAAAAGTTGCGGTTGCTGTAGTAATTGCCGCTGCGCCATCGCTGGTGACAGCTCTGGCGTTCTATTCTGCCGCTGACTCTGGCGCTCACGCTTCTTCTGCTGGTAGTATCTCTCTACCGCTGCCGGATCATACCCGTCACAGATGCGTCCTGTTGAGGTGCAGCGTACGCAGGCTGGTTTTACTTCGTCACATTTGACCCGACGGATTCTGAATTTGGGAGGATGGTTAGCTAACTAAACGATTGGCTTGGCTATGGTAGTCCAGTTATCTGAAGAACCGCGGATGGAGCATAGGAGACTCACTTGCTGGTTGATGGTAGAGTCAGCTACTAGGACCAGAAAACCTGGACAATTTGAACAGCAAAGTTTATCTACTTACCATGTGATACACCCCGTCCGGACCTTGGGCTTGCTGGCTCGGGTCCTCTTCGTGGGGGCTTCTGTTTGTGTTGTTGACGATGGTGAGGGAGTTGGGATGGTAGTTATGCTTGTTGGCGAGGCGCCAGTGCTAGAGCGTGTTGAGTTCATGGTGCTTGTCTTCAACGGGAAGCTCACTTAGAGGATGGGTCAGCAAGTTGACGTACAAAAACAATCATAAAGAATAGTCTCTATGGTCCCTTAGTCGATGATATACTTCATGCTGTCTAGTCGGGCAGCCAGACGTTATAACCCATCCATCTCCCCTCTTAGTAATAGAGTATCAGTAAGGCTCTGCAGATGAGGAAGGAAAAAAAGGGGATCTTGACTAGCACGATGCCAACTGCGCCCTACCATCACAGCCATATCTGTCACTATTTTTTTTCCCCCATCATATCACCACATCCCTTGACTTGACTGTCTTATATACGGCATATGTCGTTGACTGCTTTGCTCCGCCGCAATGGTAGTGCCATGTCTTGCTTGCCTAAGTTCAAACCTGTCATAACCTTAACTTGTGGCTTCGCCCCTGGCTGCTGCAGCTCGACTGATCAATGGGAGATCGGCCCGTAGGGCCTGGACTAACGCCGGTAAAACGGCCACTCGGGGGCAAAGGTGATTTGGAATAGCTTCGAGAGGGCAGAAGATTACTGGAGCAGGCAGGTATGTCAATTACCTGGCCTCTGGACACGAAACTGCCAAACGGCTCTCTTACAGGATGGGCCCGATCTCAACAACCCGTCACAGTTCCATGATCATCATGAGGATCACATTCCTCATCAACCTATCAGCACAAAGGTAGAATCAGTCCCGGTCACGGCCACGGCAGTTCCCTCCCTTCGGCGGCGGCCCTCCCGAACCAGTCGTGTAGAGAAAGGGGCAAAGCCACCGCCACGACAACTGGGAATTTAACAATAACCGACTATGACGGCGTCTCTTCCGTGGTTATAGGTCCCTCCCGATGGAATCGGTCAGCCTCTTTGGGGCAACTCTACCATATCCGTAACCCGGACATCTTCTATGTGGCCTTCTAGACTTCCCTGCTTCCGGGTTAAGGCGCTGTTCCCGATCACTGGGTACTGAAATACCATCCAATTGGGCTCTTACTAAGCCAGCTTTGCTGCGCTCTGGTTTTGCCAGTTGCATGCTAATAATAGGCTCAAAAATCTCGCTGCCTAAAGCCGTTGCTGAGCAACAGTTTGTCAGCACTAGGGTAGCTCAAAGCTACGATTTTTAATTAGGAGAGAGGCTCGGTGGACGAAAAAGGAAGAGATGCAAATAGTTCCAAGCCCCAATTCAGGACTTGTTAGAGTAAAATGTATTCTCGAGACAGAGATGGCAAAAAATGAAAAAAAAAAAAACAGGTCTGTGGTTAGGTAAACATCGTGCACGGGTTGGGTCGAGAGATGCTTTCCACAGTGTTGTGACTGGCTGGGCCTGGTGTTGCTTACTCATGACCTTACCAGAGATTGGTCATATACTTTCTACCTACTTATTTGCATGATTGGCTAAGCCTGATGAGTATCCAGTTCCTTAACCATGTCAATTTCATTACCCAGAATACAGTTCAATGACCCCAAGCTGCGTTGATAACTCTATCAAAGGACTTGGAACAGAAAAAAAGGGGCTGCTTGTTTACTGGTCACCCCTTCATTTCCCAACACCACTCGGGATCAATTACCCCAGTAATAAATGGGGAGTCATTCTTTTCGAACCCAAAAGCCGAAAAAAAAAAGTTTTATTTCTTTTCTTTTTATTTCCCTCGCACATCAGCAAGGCAATAACGTAACATAGTATGTATGCACCTTATCGACAACCAAGATCAAACAGCTGCTCAGGCAGCACCACTGCTTTAAAAGTGAAATCAAGACTCGCACCTGAAATTAAACATCCCCCAACCGGCTATTAATCTCAAATATCTCAACAAAGAAATTCAAGACAAGGCATCCATTCGCCCACATTCCCCCCATTCCCCCCCCCCCAAAGTAAATATTTAGGTATCATGACAACCCACTCCCAAAACACAAACACTTTTTTTTTTTTTTTTAGGTTAGTTAGTTAGAATCTTTACCACTCCAATGGCTCAGTCTTCACATCCCCCCTATTCGTCTTGGGCACCGGCACCGCCTTAACGGCAAGCTTGCCGCCCTGCCCCTTCCTCCTCAGGTACCCCGCACCATTCAACCAAGGCCACTCCCTCTCCATGCGCCGCTCATACTCGGCAATCTTATCCTCGAGCTGCATGGTCAGGCCGATATCATCGAGACCGTTGACGAGGCAATGCTTGCGGAACTCCTCGACGTCAAACGCGCACAGCACGTTACCATCCTGGTCCTTGATCAGCTGGTTCGGCAGGTCAACTTCGATTTCCCTGCCGGCGACGGCCTCGGCATGAATACGCTCCAGCTCGGCCTGGTTCTTGATCGCGATGGGGAGCATGCCGTTCTTGAAAGAGTTGTTGAAGAAGATGTCGGCGAACGAGGGGGCAATGATGCACTTGACACCAAAATCGTTCAGCGCCCAGGGCGCGTGCTCACGCGAGGAGCCGCAGCCAAAGTTGGGACCCGTGCAGACGATGATCTTCGCCCTACGGTACGGCTCCTTATTAAGCACGAAATCGGGGTTCTCGACGCCGGGCTCGAGGTAGCGCCACTCGTAAAAGAGGGCGGAGCCGAGACCCGTGCGCTTGATGGTCTTGAGGAACTGCTTGGGGATGATGGCGTCCGTGTCGATGTTGGGGCGCTCCATCGGAGCAGCAATGCCCTTGAGGATGGTGAACTTGGGCACACCACCAGCACCACCGACATTGTGGAGCACAGTGGTGTTGACCTGAGGAGAGGAGTCCTCGGGCTGGTCGGCGAGGTGCTCCTTCTCGGCGTCGTCGGTCTCGATGCGCTCATCGGCGTGAGCCGGCTCGGCGGCCGGAGCGGCAGGCTCAGGGGCAATGGCGGCCTCGATGTGGGGGCTGCCCTTGAACTGGGCCAGCTTGCGCACATCGGCCAGCTTGCCGACGATAGCCGCAGCAGCCGCCATGACGGGCGACATGAGGTGAGTGCGGCCCTGGGCGCCCTGGCGGCCCTCGAAATTGCGGTTGCTGGTCGAGGCGCAGCGCTCCTTGGGAGAGAGAATGTCTGGGTTCATGCCCAAGCACATGCTGCAGCCGGCCTCGCGCCACTCGAAACCGGCGTCGAGGAAGATCTTGTCGAGACCTTCGCGCTCGGCCTGCTCCTTGACGAGACCGGAGCCTGGCACAATCATGGCGCGCTTCACGTTAGGAGCGACCTTGCGGCCCTTGACGACGGCGGCAGCCGCGCGCAGATCCTCGATACGAGAGTTGGTGCAGGAGCCGATGAAGACCTTGTCAATAGGAATCTCCTCCATCGGAGTGCCGGGCTGAAGACCCATGTACTCGAGCATGCGGCGAGCAGCCGCCCTCTTGCCCTCGGGCAGGGACTCGGGGTCGGGGACGCAGCCGGTGATAGGGACGACGTCCTCGGGGCTGGTACCCCAGGTAACGGTCGGGACGATATCCTTGGCATCGATGAAGACATCGATGTCGTACTTCGCGTCGGGGTCCGACTTCAGGGTGCTCCAGTAGGCGACAGCACGGTTCCACTCCTCCGAACCATACTTGGGGGCCAGGGGCCGGCCCTTGAGGTACTCGAAGGTCTTCTCGTCAGGGGCGACCATGCCGGCACGGGCGCCGGCCTCGATGGACATGTTACAGATTGACATGCGGGCCTCCATGCTGAGGTCGCGGATGACGGAACCGCAGAACTCGATAACAGCACCAGTACCGCCGGCGGTACCGATCTTGCCGATGACGTGCAGGATGACGTCCTTGGAGCTGACGCCGGGGGCCAGCTCGCCGTCGACCTGTATCCTCATGTTCTTGGAGCGCTTGGTGATGAGGGTCTGTGTGGCGAGGACATGCTCGACCTCGCTGGTGCCGATGCCGAAGGCGAGAGCACCGAAGGCGCCATGGGTCGACGTGTGGCTGTCGCCGCACACGACGGTGGTACCGGGGAGGGTGAAGCCCTGCTCGGGACCGATGACGTGCACGATACCCTGGCGCTTGTCGCTCAGGCCAAAGTATGTGATGCCGAACTTCTTGACATTTTCCTCAAGCGTCACGCATTGTGTCCGCGAGTCTTCCTCCTGGATGAAGCTGGCAATGTCTTTGAGCGTCTTGCGGGAGGTGGTTGGGACGTTCTGGAAAGTCAGCATCATCATCATCATCATCATCATCATCATCTTTGTTACTTAAGACTGTGTAAGTGACTAAGTGACTTACATGGTCGGTCGTGGCAAGGGTGCAATCCGGTCTCCGGACCTTGCGGCCAGCAACCTCGAGGCCCTCGAAGGCTTGCTGCAGGACGTCAGCACATGTACAAAAATGCAAGCACAGGAAAGATCGCACAACATGTCACTCAGCGTGAGTGTGCGTGAAAGTGCAAGGTTACGCACCGGCGATGTGACTTCGTGCACTAAATGGCGGTCGATGTAGAGCAGAATGGTGCCGTCGAGCTTCTCATCGACAATATGGGCCTGGAAGACCTTGTCGTAGAGCGTCTGCGGCGTTCTCTCGGCGGCGGGCATTTTGGATGTGGTGATGACGTGTGGTGTTGTGATGGGTATCAATCAAAGTAGGGCAAAGTCTCTTATTCGAAAATTGTCGCCGTGAGGCGATCAACGGATACACAGGCGATGGTGAGGTAGGTATGAATTAGAGAGCAGAGAGGCAAAAGGTGTAATATGTGTGTTGGATCGGGTTCGGGTTGGGTAGTTGCAATGGCTGCTGTCTCCTCCAGGCTTCTTACTCGAGCAGCCTCTATTTATGACATCCAGCGGCAGCGTGGCAAATGGTTCAGAAAAGCAAGCCTCGATTCACTCGAAACAGCCATCTCATAAAAAGACCTCCAGGTGCACATACTTGCCCGTTGCTCCGTCACTTATAACACCTGCACGGCGCAAAGCTCGCTCTCTCTCTCATCCGATGATAGCATTCGCCGGCACGCCGATGTTCGGAGCCAGCCGTGGTGACTCCGGTCCACGGAATGCGGGGTGGCCATCGAATTGCCAAAGCCTGTGATATCATTGGCTGCCCAGCTCTCAGCGGGTCATGGTGGGGTAGACAGGGGCAGGGGGGTGGCGGGGCACGTCAGACAAGGCCGCGCTCGTGGCAGTCGGCGTGGCCTTCGATGGGCAGATGGAAGTTGTTGAAACGGGCAACTGCTGCCATCTCCATGTTCCTGCCGCTGCTGTAAGGGGTTGTCGGGAAGATGCACGTGAACGGAAAAGTTTTGATGAATTGAGGTTGAGTGTAGTGTGCGTAGGTAGCGAGCAATTATGAAGAAATTCTTACCTGGAGTTCGAGCTGTCGTCACAGTCTCCAGAGCAGGCCCCCATGGTCCGGCAAAGCTACGATGAGGGGCCGAGACAGCAACATCCTGGCCGATCTGCCCCGGTTTCCGCTGGTTCCAGGTCGTCATGTTCAACGTTTTTCCAACAGAACCCTCAGAAAAAAAAGAAAGAAAATTTCTGCCCATAATTCCGCCTCGTAATGGCCAAATGACTCTTTAACCTACACCGGCGCCAGATGGAGCAATCTCGGATGGCCCGGTCTCAGAAACATAATTTTTTTGTTTCTATCTCCATGACGTGGAACGCTTTTTTTTTTTCCTCTCCAAAACCCGATCCGCGAGACCATTCAAACCATGGAAGCTTCATGACATCCTCGGCCTCGGTCGATGACGGTAAGGTCGCCAAGAAACCCAGAACCCCTCCATGGAGCATTCCAAGCCTGGCCCAGTCAGGGGGGTGGGGGGAAGACCGAATCACCTGCCGTCCCGTACTCTTAAGACCCAAAGTCCGCTGTTCGCCGGCAGGCTGTCTACGTCCGATCCACCCGCAACCAAGAGATCCACATCCCCCGATCCTTCCGTGGTACCGTGCCCATTGGCCATTCGCGCGTCGTGACGCTGGCTTGGAGCCGGCCGGCTTTATCGCATCGCATCCAACTGGACGGCGGTAGTTGATGGTGTTATTTCAGGGTTGGTTTGATATTTTGGGTTGTCGATCCGATGTTGAGGATATCCCAAGTTCTCGGTTCTTTGTAGAGTAGGCGCTGTGTGACTTCCTCCATCTCCAGGCTCCGATAATCCGTTCTCGTAGTCACAAGAGTCAAATAGTCCTTCCCCAGGCTTGGCAAGACTGGACCCCTTAGGGAACCCTTCCCGGGGACGCCATCGGACCGCAGATCTCATCAATCGGAGCCCTGCCTGCCGCAGTTCGATCCAAGAGCGCTGGGACTGATGTCGTCACGGCTGATCGGCAACCGGGGGACGGGTGTTTACCTACTTTGACCCCAATCAGACAGCCCCTGATAACGCCAAGGATACGGGAAGGGTGATGGGATTGGCAACGTGATCTGGGTCTTCAGATCTTAGGCAAGCTCTGTAGAAAAGCATGCCAGTAGCACATTGTGACTGCAAAGGACTAGCCAGTTGTCTGTTTCGGAAACACGGCGATTAATTCGTCGATAGGAGCCCTTGACCTCCGTTTGTGTTCAACAACTGCAGTATGGTTTTCCCGAGGGCTTGCACCTGCCCCTGACCACATCCCGAAAATAACATGCCCTCTCACCTCAAAATCTTTGGTCTGTCTGTCCGACATTCTCAAAATATCCATCTCACTATAAGCTTTAACGGCCCGCCGCGGTGCAACCCAAACACAGTCAGCCCGGTACTCACCGCGGGGGCTGAGTGATCGGTCATCGGAGGTTAAGTTCGCCGTCTCTCCGTTTATTGAGTGGCTGGTTGACTTGGATTAGGTACCTACTTTTCGTCAAACGATCTCGGCGTTCGATTCCTTTTCTTTTTTTTTTTTGGGGGGGGGGGGGAGGAGGGGAGGGGGGAGGGGGTTGGGTGGAGGGGGTTGTTATTCGAAGAGTGTACGGCGTAATGATGATGTAGGAACATCTCGAGATGTCCCCTTAGATTAACCAGGAAATCTAGAGTTTTTAGGGAAGAGTTTTGGCCACAAAATGAACTAACTTATGTTCTATCGACATCGACAATACATTCACTAATTCTGACTGTCAGGATCTTCAGGAGCATGAAAGTCTATCACAACCCAGTCAAATCCCATTGCTGACAGCTAGAACAGCATTGAAGCAATGTAATCAGAGGTCCTAGTCACTTATTTAACTCATGTCGCCCAAATCAATCAATCCTTTTCATCAAGTGAAGCTATATACGCCCACAGTTTCTCTACAGGAAGTTCAAGATCCTGAGCAGAGCAAGCTCTATAAGTTCTGAGTCAAGTAACGCCAATTTCCATGAGCAAAAAACGTAAACGTACACTTTAGTGTTACTGGTGTGGTATCTCCTCCCACTCCCAAGCCACTGCCCCCTCAACAAGCAAGCAAGTGGTATCATCCATCATCGTAGAAGTCAATAAGAAGAGAAGAGCTTCGACGAGCAAAGAGAGAACAAAATTCTCATAACCCAGCCATTGACCAGACCGTCCATACGATCAACCATTTAGTCATATAGCCCATAGCCCTTCCCTGTCCGAGATTTCATATCATATCTGTTCTATCCGTATCCCATATAACCACCGGAACAAGATTTATTCCATTACCCTCCAGATAAACCATACCGTACCAACAGTAACCCGACTAGATGATATAGGTTCTTCGAGGTTGACTCATCATAAATCTTAGCAACCAGATCCCAAAAGCAACGTCACCTCAAAGCGAGAGCCCAACTCCCGAACGCCACTTCCCTACCAGAGAAAATGAATCATTTCCTGACCTACTGCATCCTAAAGAGCAACCCATCTCCCTTCCCTCATCATCACATCCTACTCTCAATATTCTTATTCTTTTATCTTCCTACGCCTACGACCCCCCAAAAAACCCCCCAACCCCGTCCCCCCAGCAGAGGGCACAACCCCCAACCCCACGCCCGCTCCAGCTCCAGAATGAGGCCCAGAATTAAACCCCCCATACGCACTTAACTGCACTAAATGATTCCACTCAATCTGTCCCGGATCAACATCCTGCATCGCCCCAATCCCTATGCCCACCAATCCGGTCGCAGTGGTGCCCGCTATAGCAGATGCAGCTGCTTCCGCAGCGGCAGCAGCGGCAGCCACGCTCGCTACGTGGGACGATCCACCAGCTGACGGAGGAGGAGGTGGAGGAGGAGGAGGAGGAGGAGGAGGAGGAGGAGGTGGTGGTGGTGGTGGTGGTGGATGTGAGTCGGTTGCGTGAGAAGGGTAGATGTGATGTTGGGAAGGGTGAGGATGGTGATGGGCGTGTGGATGGGGGTGTCCTAATGGGTCGAAGGAGGTTCCAGGCGTTGGACCGGGGCCGGCAGGGTACATCATTTCGTCGAGGAGCATGGTTGTGGTGGAAGGAGGGCCGGGGGCGGTGACACCCATCTGGGGGGTTGGCATGCCGCGCTGGTTAGGGGAAAAGCCCATGTCTTGCATGACGGACATGCTACTGACAGCTGCCGTCGATGGGTTGCTTTGGGCAGGGGCTGAAGGACCGGGGTTCTGGACTTGCTGAACGGGGACCTGTCTCCCTGTTGAGGTTGACGGTCCCGGATCCCCCGGCGCAGGCCGCTTCCACTTTGCCATGGCATTTCGCAGCATCACCACAATCTTTGGCGTCTGAACGACTCTCCCCAGTGACAACTCAGCTGCCTCCCTCGCATCCCACGCTTTGACCAGGTACTTCCCAAACGCAATATGCAGCGGGTTCCGCATACCCCTCCTGGTCAGCCCCCTCCGTTCATGGTTCTCGATCATGACCTCCCACGCGCGCTCGCACAAGTCGCCTGTCGTCAACCGATGGCGCAATTCTGACACCAGACACAGGTATGCCGGCAGGGGGAAGTGAGCGTACGTGTACCACCGAAAACCCTGGAGCTGTGCGGACGACTGGATTATGTTATCGTACTCGACCATGTGTAGGGCATCCATGAAGTAGGCGTCGCGTTCCTTCTCGTCAAGCATGCCGCTGTTACTCGGGTCGCCGGAGGTCGTTCGCATCAGGTAATCGACAATGCGCAGCTTACATAGCGCCTGCTGGGTCATGAGGAAGGTGAAGTAGTGCAAAGGGATCTTATTGTCGCATTGTTTCAGGTAGAGAGACTCCATGCGGAAGCAGAAGTTGCTGAGGTCAGCGGGAAGATTAGTGTTGGCGACATGAGTAACGACGTCGGGGGACGAAGGGGAAGGACTGTAGTGGATCACCGGCTTGTGCAGAGGTCTGCCTCCCGGCGTAGTCACAGTTTGCCGGACACTATCGGGTGATGCTGCGACGGTCAGCTCCACTCGCGTCAGACAGAACAGCATCTCAGTCGGCCCGGGATGCGGAACGGGGTAGTCCTTTGCGTTCGGGTCCAGGTCGGCATCGTTGACATTGTATGGCAGGATTTGGTCGCAGACACATGATGAGAGAGCAGTGATAGCTGTCCCTGTAATCTCGGCAATGCGCTTATCAAAGATGACAATCTGCCACCACAGACGTCTCCTTAGCTCTGCCTCAAACGGTGTCATTCCGGGGAAGTGGCTATCGTGTCGATGCAGGCCAAGCCGCGTTGCTATCCTGACAGTAAGACCAAGCAGGCCGTGCATGGTCCGCGGGTCGACATACGGCCTGGCGCTGAGCTGCCTAACAGTCAGCACCCGACAACTACAGACTCGTTCGTATACCCGACTCACCAGATAAAGAAAAAGAGCCTGCAAGACCATCAAATCGGCCGACCGCATGAAGCCAGCGTTGACGAGAGCCTGCTGGGTAGCATTGTGGTACTTCCCCAGCAAGATAGCCCGATCCTCCCCAAAGGTGCTCTGGACATCATCCTCAGACATGGAAGTGATGGCGGCGAAGTAGATGGCAAACATGAGCGCTTCGAGCGGTTTCGGGATCTTAGCCAGATTTGCGCTCGCGTTGACAATTTGGGCCTGAAGGGTCGGCGTATGGGTGATCTTCAACAGGGGGTTGACATTGCTGATGTAGATCTGCCAGAGTTGGAGTATTTGGATGCCCGAGGGATGGGCGCTCGCCACTGTGGCGGGCGAGCCTCCCACAACGAAAGGGAAGCCGTCACTGTTCTCGAACATGGTATCGTAGGCGTGGTGGAGGGTTGGCCCTTCGGCCTCCTCATCGGAAGAGTCATCTTCCATTCCATTTCGACACTATCCATTGTTAGACTGGGGTCCGAGGATGACGGAGGAATAAGAGAAGCATCGAAACATGAGGATAAAGTTAAGCTTACCCCATACCCCATGCGACCCCATCTCGACCTAACGCAGTGTTAGTATCATCTGACATAGAAGACAAGACATGAGATCATGAACACACCTATCATGCCCCGTATTATCTGGCGACATATGATCAGCGGTACTCGACGGCGACGCCTTCAACCCTCCCAAATCCTGCTCAAGCTCGCCCACGCCATCATCCCCGCCATCAGACGGCTTGCTGCTGGCCACAAGTTCATGAGCAATCGGGTCAAAGTTGACCCCGGCCTGCGAGAGCAGGGCCTCATAACGACGTATGCGTTCGATCAGATCGCGCTCATGCGGCTTCTTCTTGCGGCGGCGTGGCGGCTGTGGGGGCACCACGCGGCATTCGACCTGTGCCTTCTTGCAGTTGGCACATGGCTTGAGCTTGTCGCAGCGAACCTTGCGTTGCTGGCACAGTACACATGAGTGGCCCCGCGTCAGTTTCATCACCGCCTGCTCGGTGGGCGGCGGCGCGGGGGCAGAGCCTGGGCCACCTGGGGCAGATCCAGGAGCTACCGGCGTCACCGAGGCTGCTGCCGGCCGCGGAGATGACGACGGCAGCGCTGTGCCTGGAGGTGGGAGCTGTTGGACCTCAGGGGCAGGAGGAACAGGTTGATCGGAGGTCATCGTCCCGGTTCCTGAGTTCCTTTTAGGGCGACGTACGTTATGTGGGTTGTCTGTCCAGGGACGTGGCAGGACCAGTCCAGTACAGTACAGTCCAGTCCAGTCCTGTCCTGTCCTGTCCCGGCCCTCTGCTGTCGGTCCTGACCGGGAGCGTCAGGTCAGGACCGGGCCTAAGTCCAGGTTCCAGGTTCCAGGTTTCAGGTTCCAGGTTGCAGGCCTTGATTTGCGCTCCGGACACGTGGAAGAGCCGCTCGGGTCCGAGAGATACACGAGGCACGCGAGGCAGATCTTCAAATAATGGCGGCCAGCTGGCGTACCTGACTGTCTGGGAAGTGATGTACAGGGAATCGGAAATTCGTCCGAGCCTCTAGCAGTCTCTGTCCCGACTTCCTGAACCGTGATGAGGGGATCCGTCCGGCTCTGGACTGTGGTTGGCTTGCTTTAGGCGCTGCCGATGCTACGACGCTACTTCGCTACTTGGTATGCCTGGAACAGGATGTAGTTGTGTGTGGTGTGAGAGTGTGTCTCGCAATCGCAATCGGCAAGCGGAGGTTCGGCACGCCGACCTCAGATCGGCTGGCTCCGATGCCGACGATACGCCGGCTAAGTTGAGAGGGGTAACGGTAGCAAGCGATAGGCTGATGAGCGGAATTAGGGCAGGATAATAATGGAACAGATCCAGGAACGAGCTGCTTACCGCTTATGCGCAGCGGGTGAGATGGGGTTCGAGTCTGTGCCTTGTGCCTGCGACAGACCGCAACAGAGCGCCTGTGTCTATGTCTGTGACCTCAGCACAGCAGCCTGGAGCGCAATTTGGATGAAATGCGGACTCCCAGGGAGCGTGAGGGGATGCAGGTCAAATCAGACAGGCCGGGTGCTCTGCCTGCGACGGTTGGGATATGGGGATAGGATTGTCTGCAAGAAGAGATGGATGAAAATGGAAGTGTGGCAGCTGTCAGACCCTGGGCCTGCGTGCCGAGAAGGTACCTCAGCACTTCCCATGTGTGTCTGTGACCTTGGGAAGGTGGTTGCCCCTGCACTCGCCGTTCAGGGATATCAATGATGGCAGGATCAGGAAACAAATGCCCAGCAGTTCCAGATTCGGCCAGAAGCCCCTGCAAGTTTGTGATGAAGGTGGGCGCAGCTGTCGCAGCCTTATAACACTCTTGTTGCACTTTTGTTTGTGTTATCATCGCAGCCTCGTGCCAGTAGATGAAGGCTCATTGTCCAACCCTATGACACACTATTTTCTCCTCATGTCAACAACAATCCGTTCTGTTTAGATGAATACAGAGCTATTCACAACAACCCTCTACTTAGTTGTATCAACTAGCAGTGACTCTGCGACGGAAGCGATATCAGCTGGTCGAGCAGAAAGCCTCTCATCGCAGCCACTGGGGGAATATACGGCTACAACCGCAAGCACTGGCTGATAACACCTGGCCTGTTTTGCCAATTACCAGCTCTAGCTGTGAAGCTCCAATGAGAACACAAGCTGTTGGAATCAGGTGAGAGAAGTCCCGATGTCGCATTCATTGATACAGCCATTCTCAGTCTCTCTGCAGGCTGGACTGTGTCAGTTGGGCAGATGTGCCAGCAACAGACCATCGATGGTCGCGCATCACAAAAGAAAAGGCCGATATTGCGGGGGGATCAGAGCAGCCAGAGCCTTAGGTGGCGGCGCCCAGACTGCTGCAGTTACTCAGAGACTTGCATCCGTCAGCCAAATAGTAGGATCACACACACACACATGCCTCTCCAACCAAGACAGATGCAAACATTCAAGTCTCACGTCCGACAGCGAATGAACTGAGAGGTAGAACCGCAGTTGGACAACGATCCAGTTCATGAAGAGCAAAACATTGCTGGCCTTCGAGACAGATAACTGACCGAGCGTCCGGACAAGTCTCGACAAGAGAGTCCTCATTGGTGATGCTGTCGGTGTGGGCACATCCTGCATACTGCTCTCCTCGAGTGCACGCGTGAAAGGCCACCATGCGAACATGGCAGACGCATGAGATGCACATCGAACGCCAGTTTGTGACCCCTCACCCAAGTTCCTGGTTCCAGGACCCGGGACAAAGGAGGGGAAGAAGGACGGCAGGCCGACAGAGGATGCGATCCCGATGATGGGAGGAAGTCGAGCCACAACACTCGCCACTTGGCAGCGGGCCGGCAGGGCTGATCGCCCAGTGGAGCCAGACCCACCGTATGGAAGCTCTTGGCAGTATTCGGGACCGAAACATGTCTTGGCGACTCCGAACCCCAAGAACCGTGGACCCTGACGCGCTAAGCCAAATCGAGAGGATCTGCAGCCCTTTTGGGAAAGTTTACAGAAAACCCGCTCGCACCCATTGACATGATACAGAAATTTCTGTAGAAAATAAGCCGGGCTTACTTAACGCTCACACTTACAGGGCTGGGCTGACAAGCTTAGAAAACAGCGCCTCATCAACGGCATCCGATGGGGAAACTCCAGCCCAATGGCATCGCCAACCCCGTCATCCACACCAGCTCCCATATCAGAGCTCCTAGGCGAACAGAGAAAAGACACCCAGTCGAGGACGGCGTTTGAAATAGCCGTGATGCCGAGCTCCAAATCTGGGCGCGTGCCCTTTTCGAGGCGATGGAGGAGAGATAGATTGCGGTTGCAGCCGCTGGTGGCCGCACTCACAGCATGCCACAGCATCCACTGCCACCCACTCGCTCGCCGTGGTCCGCTTCCAAGTTGTCTGCCTCCAGAAACCGTGGACTTTCCGGGCTCACTCCCTGCTTAGTACGGACCCGATGCCCGCGGTGGACGAGGTTATTGATAGATACTGGTCCATAATGGTATCATGTCGGGTATGCCCAGGTCTCATCCCATCCTGGAACTCGCAGGTTACCGGGCATCCGGTGCGAGGGTATGTGGAAAGTGCCCCAGCAGTAAGTCGAGTGTGCTTTCCGTATAATATAACACAAGCTCTCGCCGCCGGGCGTGCTCGCACAAGTGGCCCAGGGTAGTTGTGGTCATATGCGATTTGTTGCTGTCCCTGGCCTGACTCCTGAGTGCCCTCCGCTGCTTCCCATCTCCTTCTTGGATTTGTTGTTGAATTTGCATCATTTTTGCCAGATCGCGACACCATACCCACACCATCCCCATCCTCATCCCCCATCCTCATCCCCCATACCCATACCCATACCCATACCCATACCCATACCCATACCCATCCCATCGAAACACCCATCCCATTGAACATCAAGCCACAGCGGCCTCCCCGACGCCGTGTGTCTCTCGTTGACTCCGTATCTCCTATCGCCCTAACACACGACCTTGCCTCGTCTTATCGTGGATCGTTGTTTCTGTCCATGGGAGTCGCCGACGCCTTAGTTATTTAGTCGCATAGGCCGCCGCTGATCCCACTTTCTCTGGTTTCTCCCTCGTCCGGTTCACGACTCGCTTTGTTCTCTCGGTCACCGACCTGATTGCGCCGGACGGGAGACCCCAGGAGAAGCCAAGGACAGGACTCTAAGTCCGGTTCCCCCCTTTTCTCCTGTCGCCAATTCTCCCTGGTGTATACCACCTTGCGGACGGACGTCGCTGCCCGACCGGGACATTCCCCTGCCATGGCCGGCGCAGCACGGTCACGATCTCCATCCTCGACACCAGCCAGCAGGGGAGGCTATCGAGCCCAGGAAGCTCAGGGAGCCCAAGAGGTTCGGTTCGAGCCCCTGAATGACAGGCCTGTCGACATCGAGAAGCAGTCGCTGTCACGACAGCCTCTCAATGGAGACCCAGGTGGTCCTGGAGAGCCGGGAGGTCCCCCAAGAGACGAGACCGAGCAGCTCTATAAGCCAAAGAGCCTCCGGTTCTGGCTCACCCTCATCTGCAATTTCCTTGCCCTCTTTCTTGTCGCCATAGATCGAACCATCATCGCCACTGCTGTACCCCGAATCTCAGACGAGTTCCAGGCCCTGGGCGATATCGGCTGGTATGGCTCCTCATACATGTTAACCACGGCTTGTGCCCAGCTGCTGTTCGGCCGAATCTACAAGTTCTATGATATGAAGTGGTGCGTTTGTCTCCCTCGAAACCGCTGGTGGTGTCACCAACACCCGCTTCCCTTGTGCAAGTCGATCATGTAGCTGACCGCCGCATGCACCCGTTTCTGCTTTTCAGGTCCTTCTTGTTGAGCATCATAGTGTTTGAGATCGGCTCAGCCATATGCGGCGCCGCTCCCAGCTCGACCGTCTTCATTGTGGGCCGCGCCATCGCCGGCCTGGGCTCGGCCGGCATCTTCTCCGGATGCCTGCTGATCATGATCCCCATGATCCCTCTACACCGCCGGCCCGCCTTCCAGGGCATGTTCGGCATGGTGTTTGGCCTCGCCTCGGTTATGGGCCCCCTAATCGGTGGTGGTTTCACTGGCGGGGTCACTTGGCGATGGTGCTTCTGGATCAACCTACCCATTGGCGCTGTCGCCCTGATCTTCATGATCTTTTTCTGGAATCCGCCAAAGATGCCTCATGAAAGGGTTAGCTGGATCGTACATATCAAGCGGCTAGACCCCCTGGGCATGTTTTTCTTCATGCCCGGGACCGTTAGCTTGTTTATTGCCTTCCAGTGGGCTGGAACGACGTATGAATGGTATGAATGGAGGATCATCGTGCTGCTCTGCGTCTGGGCTGCATGCACGATTGCTTTCATTACAGTCCAGATCGCGAAACCTGAGACGGCCACGATCCCTCCAAGGGTGATCACCCAGAGGAGCGTTGCCTTTGGCACGGCTTTTACCTTCTTCCTGGCCGGCTCCATGCTGATGCTGGTGTACTACGTTCCGGTTTGGTGTGAGTGAGTTCCGAGGCTTGGGTGAAGACAATTAGATGCTAACAACGTTCAGTCCAAACCGTCAAGATGGTAGACCCGATAAAGTCGGGCATCTACACCCTTCCCCTGGTGCTGAGCTTGGTCGTTTCGAGTATCCTGTCAGGAGGCATCACTCAAAAAATCGGCTACTATGTCCCTTCGATGATAGCCTCCCCGTCCATCATGTCGATTGGTGAGGGTCTCCTTACCACGCTCAGACCAGACAGCCCTCCCAGTCACTGGGTTTCATTCCAGTTCCTCTCGGGTTTCGGTCTCGGATTCGGCATGCAGACTTCAGGTCTTGCCATCCAGACCGTACTGCCCAGAGAGGACGTCAGTACCGGCATCGCTATCAACTTCTTTGTCCAGCAACTCGGCGGTGCCGTCTTTACATCGGTCGGTCAGACCATTCTTACAAACCTATTGGTTTCCAAGTTATCACATATCCCAGGCTTCAATCCCAAGGCGATTGTGGGAGAAGGTGCAACACAGCTCACCGAGATTGCTCCCAAAGAGTACGTCCCACAGATCATCGAGGCCTACAACTACGCCTGCCGACACATCTTCTTCGCAGCCATGGGTCTTGCCTTCGTCTCGTTCTTCTGTGCCCTAGGCATGGAATGGAGGAGCATCAAGAAGGGGAGGAACGGTCAAGGACCGCCTGGTCCGGCTAAGCCCCCAGGCTCAGGCGGACCACCTGAACCCAACCCCGACGACCCGGGGCAAGATATGGCAGGCGCCGGAGCCGAGGTGATCAAACTACGCGAGCTGAAGAACAGCACGCCAGAAAGCTCTTCGGCCGATGGTGTAACACGGAGCTTGAAATCAAAGTCGAGCCGGACTAGCAGTCCGGAGGATAACGAGGAAAAGGCCCGAAAAGAAGCCTGGAAGGAGGAGAAACGCCAGGCCACTATAGAGGGCAGGAAACACGGCGTCCTCGCCAAACCCCCTCTCCATCCCCATCACAGCCCGAGGGCTAGTAACGGCACGGTTGCTAGCGTCAGTATTAGCAGTACTAGCATGATGGGTGGTGCACAGGGTCCGAGCCGAAGTCATAGCATGAGTAGGAGTCGAAGCCGTAGTCGGGTAACGAACACGACGGATCGGACTAACGGCGCCAACACCACGATCATCTCTACCTCTCATCCGCAGCAACATCCTCCTCAAGATAGGTCACCTACAGACGACAGGCCTGATCCAGAGTTGGCCGGCGTGTTGAAGGAGTGGGTTGCGTATGAGAAGGCGCAGGAGAAGAAGGAGAGACGAGAAAAGAGAAGGACGGAGAGGGGTAGGAAGAGGGAGAGGGATGAGGATTGGAGGTGGAGTGAGAAGGGGGTTTGGGAGTATGATGAGCCGGAGGATGAGAAGAAGGGAAGAAAGATGGGAGTGGGGGGCGGAGGAGGATAGTTGGAGCCGCATGCTAGGTGAGGAGGTTTCATTGTTGGAATGAACTACCTACCTACCTAATACCAGTGAGATGACATGAGAGAGAGAGAGAGAGAGAGAGAGAGAGAGAGAAAGGAGAAGGGGGGGTGGGAGGGGAAGATGGAATGACAAACTACTACATGCTATGGCTCTCTTTGTTGTTGACATGACAACAACTGCTTGTTGACTCGGACTGAATAGGTGGGGGCGTCGGGGCTGTGTTTTGCTCGATACACAAGCTTAATGTTGAGGTTTAGAAACTTTGTTTGTTCATATGTACACGTCGAGGGGGGAACGAATGTATGAAAAAAGAAAAAGGAATGAAAAAGCGGAACAAGAAGGACATGACTTGCTGATGATTGATGATGAGGAGCATGATCATGATGAAAGTCTGTCTTTCTGTCTCTTATGTTTTGAGACGTAGGTACAAATAATTATATTAGGAAGTATGTTGCTTAGAGAGCAGAATGACATTATGCCATGGAAACATTGGTACTTCTAAACCGAAGTTTGATGTGAAAGTCAAGATACCATGACGCTTCCGCTTATGAACAGAGTGAAATAGACTAGGAGCCTGTAGAGTGGTCTTTTATTGAGTTAAGTATGTTTCTCATCTGTCTACCTACATATCCCATTCCCACTGTACAAATATAAGTTAAAAGAGTTCTTTCTCATCAAGTTCAATCCAGTCATACACCTCCACCTTGGCTCTCTTGTATAACGGCTCTCACCAACCCCCCATCGATCAAGATTTCAAAGTCATTTCATTTTGACTTCCCTTCTATATAAAGAAAAGCCATAAATACAAATATACATCATACATTCATTCAATCAGTCAGTGTACACCCTTAACCATGAACACCGCCCATGCAATTGTAGGATGATTGTGTATAATACAAGCTCTTCACTCGCTGCCCTTGGGTGAAGAAGGGTCAACAAAGTGGAAAAATCGAACGATATGGAAACAAAAGCCGTCCTCTTTTCCTCCACACCTTCCTTCTCAAATCCACTCTAACCGACTTCTGAGTGTGTTTGAGTTATTTCGTGCTTTTTTTTTGTTTTCGCCTGCTTGGGCAAGGATGTAGAACATTAGGTAGGTATCATACGAAGCTTTCGTGAGGTTGAAGTTGAAGAGGAGGAGGGTGGGTGATTGTGTGGAGAGTCTTGTTTGTTTAAAGACATAATGTGACAGATGTAGGGCTTGTTGGCTTACCCCCTTTGCTTCATTTTTGTGGTCCTGCCTGCCATTGTCGCCTAGTCTCTCTGTACGTATGCGGTGAAATGTTATGACTCGACTCGATGGACGATAGATTGACTGATCGACTCGAGTAAGTCAACACTTTCCCTACTGGCAGAGGAGAGCTTGGCCCTGTCCTCGTTGGTATCCGTGGCTAGGCACGTTCACGCTCAAGATATTCGCGGATGATCCATGGGCAGCAAGGAGAGCCGCCAAAAATCTGCTCCCTTGAACTGCCGGATCAAACCGGCAGGCAAATGGCGTCCACTTCTTTCCTTCACTTCACGTCCTGCTGGGTAAGGAGTTCACAGCCCGGTCCCAGAGCCAGACTGCTTATCATCGTCCTTCTTCGCGGAACCCTCCTTACTTTCCTCAGCGCCCTCCGCCTTCTGCTGATGCGCCGGGTGGTTGGTCAGGTTATGCCACAGGGACTTGAGGAAGCCCTCATGCTTATGCGACTCGGCATCGTCACCCCTATCACAGATGTCAGTCTCTAACCCCATGGCAATCTTCCGTGGAGGGGACCTACGAGCTCTTCCCGATCCCCATGATCCTCTTAGCCGTCTTATCTCCCATCTCATCCGCCAACATCTCTACCAGCGCGCGTGCATTCGACGACAAATATTTGGGCATCGCAACGCGGAACTCCACGCGCAAATCACCGTGCCTGCCAAGTCTTGTCCCCAGCTTTGGCATGCCCATCCCTGCGAGCGTCATTTTATCCCCCGTGTTCGTCCCTCCCGGCACGCGCACGCGCGCCTCGCCGTCCAGCGTGGGAATGGTCACCTCGCCGCCCAGGATAGCCGTCGTGAGGGGGATGGTCGCGGTGTACAGGATGTCAGCGCCTTGTCGGCTGAAGGTATTGTCGCGGGCGACGCGCACGCGGACGTGCAGGTTGCCGGGCGTGGCGTGGACATCTTCGGTCGCGGCGCGCCCTGTGGCAGGGTAATCGCCCTCGCCGTTGATCGACAGACGCATGTTGTCCTCCACGCCGGCAGGGATGTCGACAGTGATAGACTTGCGTTCACGAACAACGCCGTCGCCGCCGCAGGTGCGGCATTCGGAGCTGCGCGGGACGCTGAAGCCCGTGCCGTTGCAGCTGCCGCAGGTGCTGCCGAAGGAGATGGGGCCGGCGTCAACGAAGCGCTCGCCGGTGCCGCCGCAAGCGCGGCAGGTTGTGCGCTTGGTGCCCGGGCGCAGGCCACTGCCTGAGCAGGTATGGCAGGAGACGAGCGGCATGATGTTGATGGTCTTGGTGGTGCCTTTGGCTGCTTCCATGAAGGAGATCGTCACCTGGACTTCGATGTCGTCGCCGCGCATGAACTGGGTGCCGCGCATGGGGCCGCGGCGGCCCGTGAAAGCCGTAAAGACGTCCTCGAAGCCCATGTCCGCGCCGAAGCCCCTGCCGAAACCGCCGAAGCCGAAGCCGCTGAATGGGCCGCCGAAGCCACTGAACGGGTGCTCACCGCCAGCACCGCCGGGGCCTGGGCCCGGACCGGCACTGGGGTCGAAGGCGGCGGGACCGAACTGGTCGAATTGCTTGCGCTTCTCCGGGTCGGAAAGGATCTCGTAGGCAGACTGGATCTCGGCGAACTTATCCTTGGCGCCAGGATCCTTGTTGGTATCCGGGTGGTACTTCTTGGCCAAGCCGTAGTAGGCCTTCTTGATCTCGGCTTGGGTCGCGGTCCTAGGCACGCCGAGGATGGCATAAGGGTCCTTGGGCGTAGCCATCAGCCGGTTCGTAGTATGGAAGAAGGCTTGCTGCGAAGTGTTAGCCTGGCTCCCCCCCCCCCCCGCTTTCTCGTCTTGTCCCTGTGTAATCACCCACCTTCTGCCTGGGAACAGGCGCTGCAGCACGCGAGACGGGCGCCGGCCGGCTGGGAGCAGGCCGTGATGCCATCGTGAAGGCCATGGTGGGGGCAGCCCTGCTGGCGCAGGTCTTATATCTCTGGCGACGACATATTTGGGCGGGCGAGAGCTGCCGCACTGGAAGGCCCGTCTTGGGAAGGAAAGTCGCCTTCATCTCGTCCGCAACTCGGCTACTTTTTTTCCGTCTCTTTTATCTTCGTTCGAGTTGTTGCTATCTGCGAATAGGCATGCCCCGGGGCCGCCCTCTACGTTGTTGTCTTCTCTTTTTTTCGCTCTTTTTCTTCGAGATTCTTCCCCTCGTTGCGTGCGTCTCCCTTCTGGTACCGCAGGAAACCGGGCGTTGTCTCTGGCGATTGGAACTATGCGGCGGTC
This sequence comes from Thermochaetoides thermophila DSM 1495, assembly GCF_000221225.1. Taxonomy (NCBI): domain Eukaryota; kingdom Fungi; phylum Ascomycota; class Sordariomycetes; order Sordariales; family Chaetomiaceae; genus Thermochaetoides; species Thermochaetoides thermophila. The sequence goes on from NW_006383032.1 coordinate 3,454,608, forward strand.
GGTCGGTCAACTGGTCTCTGGGGGACGAAGGAAGGGGGGGGGGGAAGGGAAGCAGGGCGATGCCTTGTCGTGTGGGCAGTCGTCGTCGGCTCAAAAATCTCCAAAAAGTTGTCGGCAACTTTTTTTTGGCGGCATCTTGATTGAGGAAGCGGGAAAGCGGGCAGGGATGCCACCAAATGGTCTTGGCAGCCTCAGGCAACAAGAGCCCCTCCTTCTGCTTTTTCCTGCTTTATAAGGCTGCTCCACTTGCGCTGATGGGGTTGGCTAGAAACGCCCATAGATTTCTGTGGGTTCGCGTCTTGGCAGAGCGCGACCCGCGATCCCCAATTCTTTCTTTGGACTTTCCATGAAGCTGCGGGCCTGCGGCTTACGGCTTTGCTTCGGCCCCCGGCCAGAATCACCAAGACACAAAGTGCGTGCAGCATTCTCGTGCTCGTTTGTGGGACAATGCCTTGTTTTGGACTACCTTCCGTCCGAAAAACGCCATAAACTCCAACCAGACCCCAGTCACCACCCTATAGAATACTATATGTACAGGTAGATGTTCATAAAAACAAAACAAAAAAATAAAAACAAAAAAAAACAAAACGAACAGGTATCACCCATGAATTCGAGGTATCCGTGTCGAGTCCGTCCCAGGATGCAATGCAAGTGTATGTGTGCGTGTCCGAATGCGTGTGTGCCTTGTGTATGCTGCCTGACCGACCCAAAGTATTGTATGTGTGAGTATCTGTAAATAGTACCGTATGTACCAGTTTCGCTGTCCATAGAGAGATATACCCGAAAGCGTGTCTAGTAATCCCGGTCACGGGGCATGTACAAGAAGCGTCGCCTGCGGACCTTCATGTGCTCCTTGCGGACCTTGTGCAGGAACTCGACAATCACATCATTCTCCTGCAAGCCCATGGCGTTGAAGTGCTTTCTCACGGCGGCGTTGAGCTGGTCGCTGGTCTGCCGGCGGAACTCCTTGCGCCGCGCGATCGTCGGCGAGTACAGCCCGATGCTGCCGGGTTGTGTGAGCACCCACTGGTGGACGTCGCTCACGAAGGAGGTCGGCGTCTTGAGTCGATATGCCCGGCGGTAAGCGTGCAGGACGTCTCGCTCGAAGGCGGGCCACTGGAGCTGTTGCAGAGCTGTCAGCGGATGTCCAGTCGGAGCGCGAAGCTGCAAGCAAGTGGAAGAAAGGAGTGACTTGAGCAGATGCATACCCCAGGAACGTTATTCTCCTGATTGCCATTTGCATTGGTAGAAGCACTGGCCGTGGCCGCAGCGGACGCCGCCGCCGCAGCCGCCGCAGCAGCAGCAGCAGCAGCAGCGTTGGCAGCATTTGCGCTGGCGACCTCGCGCAGGCTGGCGCCCTGGCTGCTAGCTACCCGGCGCATCTTGCCATTGGAGCCGGCGCCGCCAACGTTCTTCTCTTTTGCAGCCGTCGAGTCGGCTTTAGAGTCGTCGTGGCCGCTCCGCGCGGCTTTGGGTGGCATTGCGGGCGATGGTTGAGGTCGACGGCGATGTCGGAGAGAAGGATAGCAGAAAATACGGGGAAAAACGAAAAAAATAAAGCGGATTAGTCGGAAGGATCGGTGTCGACGAGCTGGTTTAGCGGGAGCAGTAAATTGTATGCGTGCAGCGACAGCTCCAGCCGCTTGCTACGAGGAAGAAAGAACAATTCTGCGTCTCGGATGGTCGCGATGCGCTGTGGAAGGCGTAAGCATTGTGTGGGATAGGGGTCTGCACGGGGAGAGAGATTTGGGAAAGAGGAGCAGCAGCACACTTTTGGCCATGGCAGGCAAGGCAAGGCATAGAAGCGAAAGCCAAAACCCCAACGAGGCTGAAGAGGGTCTGACGACACAACAGGGTCATCTTTTGCCCATGATCCGTGCACTTCAACACCGCCTGCGCTGGGTCAAACTGGGTCTGCTGTGCAGTGCCCGGGTCGCGGGCCTGCGTTGTCTCCTGTCCGCCCTGGGCGCGAGCTCGGCCTTTTGCTGGCTTGTGCGTTGTTTCGCTTGCTGGGAGGAGGTGTGGCTGGGGCCATGGGTTGGTTGCGCGCCGCACCGTGGCACAAGAACCGCTGGCTTGGAACCCCGCACTGATCATTGTGCCTCGACGAACTCGTCTGAGATCCCAGTGAGTTGATCATCAGTACCAACAAGTGAGTCACTCGGGTTGCGGCCCGAGGCGACAGAACCGTTGATTCGAGGCTGAGCCCGGTTGTCTTAGGCCTCACATTGTGGTCGCAGCCAAAAGTTATTCCGTCCTATAAGCCAAGTCGCCTGGATTTCCCTCATCTGGTTCAGGTGAAAAGAAGTTAGGAACTTGGAAGCTTCAAAGTGAGAAGGAAGTGACCCGAAGCCTTAATTCACCCAGCCCACCCCTCCAAAGAGGGGCGACCTTGACAATCCGAACGATGAAGCAACGCTGATCTTCTGGAACGCGTTTCTTTCCCATAACGCTGATTCGTTGCGCAACGAGCCTGGGTTCATTAGGCAGTGGACACCAGCCTTACGACTCTCATTGATATGGGGTGAGAGTTTCAGCTGCAGTGGGCAAACTCCATCGCCAACGCTTATTCGCTTGCCCTCGACTGCAAGTTCTTTCTCTGCACAGCATGTATGAAAATCTCGCTGGGGTCGGGCCATAAGAAAAGCGCGTTTTCTTCTTGCTGCTGCTGCTGCTGCTGCTACTGCTGCTGTTGCAGATTTCAAATCGGAGTGCCCGTTCCTGGCTTGCCACGGCGTTGGGCAGCTCGCATGCCTTTTCAGGTAACCTCCATCGCAACCTATCTCCAGCTGAAGTCAGGAGTTCTCAGGAACTTCCAATGCAGGAGATGGCAATGTCGGCGATGGTTGGAAGGAATGCTAGTGCATGTATTCATTCTGTCGCCTGACCGCCCTCCACATCTGACCTGCGGCGCCATCTCAGACCCTGCATGCGTCTGGTACTGCAGAATTGCATCTCGTCCCTGGCTTGGGTTACCTACCCCGCATTGTGTTTGACGTAGGCGAGCGCTTGGTTCTCATATTGCCGAACAAAACACGATAATTCAGTGTCTGGTTTCCAAGAAACAGTGGATATTTGTTCGGACTTTACGGATCTTGGATTTCACGTGGATTTCATAGTTTTTTTTTTTTTTTGGGAGAAGGGGAGGAGGGGAGGGGGAAAATGGAGTTTCCCAGTAGACGTGTTGTAACGCTGGAGAAGCTGATTGAGCATCCTGAGTTGCCCCATCAATGTTGGCCTGCTCCAACGACCACCTATTGACTTCTTGATAGGGATGACAATCCAAGCTGACAATATTGTTGTTAAAGTAAGTGGTTGTGTAAGACATTAATTTCATGATCAATAAAAGCTTTCGATCCTATACGAAGGTTACCCGTTTTCTCTCCCTCGAAACTTTGGCTGTGCCGCAGCGCGGGATTACAGCACCTTTTCTGGAGAAGAGGGTGTGGACGAATATCCCCTTTGAGGGAGCGCACCCCAGGGCCCAACTCACCCTTTCGTCGACGTGCAGCAACAAGGCTGTCCACCAGGTCCTCAGTGGCGCTGTCTCATCGGTGGTTCCCTTTCGCCTCCCCCCCCCCCCATCCTCACTGTCCATCGACCGCTTTAGCGGAGCGGCGCCCACCACCACCACACCAAAATGCGCCGCGGCCATGGGACCTGCCGGTTGCTGATTGGGGGGCAGATGACATGCTTTTCGAAGGAGCTCTTGGTGTTGTTGGTTGAAGCTGGGGTTTGAAGTTGACGAACCACGACCGCCCTGCCCAACAACCCTTGTTGGCAGCCAAAACCGAGAACAAGAACACCTGGCTGATCATTCACACGGCATCCCCACATATCCGCGTCGATCCTGAAGTCCCTGGAGAGAATGGGGGCCGTCTTGGTAACTTACCGATCGTGACGACATCGCCTCGTTAGAGGTCGTGGAAGCAAACCTGACTTGATCTTACTCTACTGCGACACCTCACGGCTGCCAAGGCGGCTAAGGCATCGGTTATTGAGCGTGTGCCGTCTCATGGAGAGAGCATTTCCCGAGCCCATATCCGAAGATTGCAAGCATACTCTATACAAGCGCAGGTGTGGTTGCGTGCTCTCGAAATGCCCAGCAACAATGTCATCGGAAATCTCGACATGACCACGAGACCCAGCCGGTAGGGCCAGGTATTGTGGGTTACAGATCGTGCCAGGCTGGCGGTAACAATCAGGTCTGGAGTGTGGGGGTCACACAGGCAGAGGGCGTGGCGTTTTAAATGAGAAGCATGCGTTGGCCATGGCCTTCCTGTTGAGAAGGTTTTAGACTGACCTTGACGGCCTATCGGGCGTTGATCAGCCGTTCATGGGTCGAAGCTCTCCAATCCAATCATGGAATTCTTTGATGAATCACTGCCATGTGCTTGGAGTCCTTGGAGAGGAAGATTGTCTCGAATGGTGCCAATCAAATAGATCCCGTTCGACAAGATCGCTGATCACTATTTGCAATTCCCGGTTCGCTATCGGCAAGGCTGGAGATGAAATGTTCGATGAGTCGGGCTGTCTGGCGGTCTTCCTTGGTGAACTGTTGTTCTTGGCTGCGACAGTGACGGAAGAACATGGGTGGTGAACACGCCCGTCGACAATGGCATTGTTTTCCAGCCAATCAGAAAAACGCAAATTTTTCCCCACATTTTCTCTGCGCAAGCCAACCCAAGGGGACAGGGGATGATCCCTGTAACTGCCATCAGATGGCATCCCACGCCTACCTCCTACTTTTCATCCTGGGGATCGTAGCATGGGGGTCGTCAATGTCAGGGACATGTTTTCAGCTCAAACGGACTATCTGAGTGCCACAGTAACGCTCTATGGTCTATACGAAGACATCTCTTCTGTTTGAGTGAGGCTGGAAGAAGATAGTTCTCTGTGACCTCCTCTAGGCCAGAAAAAGGAGGGCATGCACAGGAAAGCGATATTGCAGGCGGGGTCATGGGACTGGAAATGAAGCGAGGGGCGGCCAACAAGCCGGTGAGCTCACACAACTCAGCAACCAGTGGATTCTCAAAGTAAAATCACGAGAAAGCATTTAGCAGCGCGTCGCGAAGATATATCGGAGTGGTTCCCATCGCGACTAGTTCTGCACCACTGGCCGGCAGTTGCACGGAGTAGGGTGGACGCCTCCGGAAACGAAGCCTCCCCATTTATGCCCTCTGGACTCCTCAACACTGCTGATGATGTGAACCTGATAGATTACAAAAACCCAGATATGGGCCTGCTCCGAAACCGTAGGTCGGACGTTTCCCCCCCTCCCCCTCTCCCCTCCCCCCCCTTCCTCCCCGGCCATGTGTGTCCCCCCGCCCGGAGCAGGTGGAAGTGAGAATCACCCCGGGGTGCCTGGGGAAGTTTGGCCACGCCACACTCCAGCAAACAACCGACCAAGATGCGGAAATCTGGGGCCATTTTGCGCCGTGCGAGATTGATGTATGTAGCGTATGGATACGCTAGGGAGCTGAATGTTTTGTATTGTACGGTTTGCTCCACAAGCATGTTTCTTTCATAGTCCAAAAGGTCGATGGCCAGCCGTCTTCACTTCGCCCCTCGACTGATGAACGCCGATTCCGGGGGGAGCTCAATCTCATACAGTCGCAGCTAAGAGCTGTGATTCTTACAGACGCTATAGCCTATCTCTAGCTCTCGTCCGATATCCGCAGTGGGCCCAGTGTGCCGTCTCAGGCCCGGGCCGTGATCTGGTTCGTCGGCTCCTCTGGCCGGAAACCGGCGTAAGATACCGGGTTAATTCGACTTAAGGCTGTAACTTAACCCGGCACCCCCTGCTGAAAGGCATACTGACCGCTAGAAGGAACAGAAATGACGATCGGACGCTATCTTCATTTCACAGCAAAGCCTTTTCATCCTTCCGCTTCATCTGGTCCGCTTGGGAAACGAGATGAACAGGCACAGCCGCATGCTGGTCGTGGGTTGGGGAAGGCAACAGATCGCCATCCAGCGGGAGGTACAAACATGGTTTATTAGGTACCTGTACTTTCCCACATTAGTAATCCGTGAATCGAGGATTGGGGGTCGGGGTGGAGAACTAGCGCGGTCCAGCTTCTCAACCGAACCCTGCACACAGCAAGCGATTCAAAATCGGTCACGGCAGCACCATCTCCTGACACCGTTCGCTTGGCTGGCCCCCTGCGAAATAAGACCCCCACTCTCCCGTTCGCCGTTCACGGATCTGTTCAAGCGTCCGCGGCCAGGCCCAGTCTTGCCGTTGGAAAGGCTGGAGCATTGGAACACCATCTCACGACCCACGGATCGCCAAGGTAAGGTACCTCTATAGTCTATGTAGGGTCGCGTGTAGTCGCAGTGGTGGTGATGCTGTATGGTCTAGGAGGGTCGGTAGGCCGGGAAGAACAGCGAGCGAGCAGCCGGACTATGACGACGGCAAACTGCTGCGGCGATGGGATCGAAACAGCAGACGGAGACATCAGCAGGTGGTTACGCATTCCTCCTACCAAGACTGCATATGCTACACACGTGCACACGTGAGCCGTGTCTGGGAGTCTGGGATGGAAGTCTTGGATGGAAGTTTGGAAGCTGTAGAAGCTTAATATTTTTTTTTTGGACTGCGATGCCGTCACGGCGTTCCAATGCGCCGGCGTCGCCGTGCCGTGTTTGCTTGCGCTCTGCAGAGCCTGAAAAGATCAGCGAACAGGCGCCATGCCAGCGATGAGCATCCAGCTGCCGGGCCTCGATCCGCGAGAATGGATACAACCAGCCATGGTTTCGCCCCTGCCCTCATGTGTCTTTGCCTAGATTTACACCAATGTCGAGATACACTCCAGAGCCATGAAAGTTTGCCGCCGCCTGGTTTGAACGGATCATATCTGACATATGGAGGGCGCAGATATTGTCCGTGCAGTCAAGGCCGGACAGAGCAGAGCAAATCTGGAACTAGCCGCACTACAAAGGCATTGGACCTCTACCTCCGTCTCATCGTCTTAAGAGACAGTCGTCCAAACCACGCGTCTCTGTTATAATAAGTCAATATACGCCGAGGCAAGATTGCAAATTATAGAACAGAGCACCATAATGCCTCATGGCAGCAGTGGTTAATGCTCCTTAATTGACCAAACTGGATGTCTGGCCGGCGAGCGCGAGGTTTTTTTTTTTTTTTCCTGCCTCGACGCGCCTCTCCTGCCTTCCATTTCTTGCCCGTTGCGGCGGGGTGCCCCACCCAAGGTTCGTAGCGCTGTCACTGTGGGTTCTGGTGGCTCCCAGGGCGCATGCGAGGCCAAGGTTGGTGCCCACTGGGCCCGCTAGAGTCCGTCCAGCCAACCTAGGCATCTGTCCATCCACCATCGAGTTGCCTGCAGGTGCTCGACCCACCCCTCCCCACCGAAGTCCAGGTGTTGCACCCGGAAAACCCCCCGCTTTGCTGCTCCAACTTTTCGACTTCCTGGCTTTCAGGTCTGTAGTGTGTGGCTCTCCACCGAGCCCGGTCACTGGCCGCCTGTCTCTGTGTGGTCGCAGACACACAGACTCGCAGTTCTCTGCTGGCTCCTCTCGGCAGTATCCCTCCATTCAATCCAATGCATTGAGCTGCGCCGTTCCAGCAATAGCCAACCGCCTTCTCTTCATTTTCCCGCAAGGAAGCATTTGACGCTGTGTCTCTGAATTTTTCTCTTTTTCTCTCTTTTCTGCTGATGCCCTGCGCCCGGGCCGAGCAGCAGCAGAAGATTGGACTCAGTCACGGCCAGATCCAGGTCCATCTCAACTCTTCCCTCCCTGGTCTCGACCCTAGTTCCAGGTCGCCCTTCCAGACGAAGTGAGACTCGCCCACACACTCACACGACTGACACCGCCGCCACCACCGCCTTGTTCCAGTCCGAATTCCAATCCCCAAACCAATTGTTTTGCCGACCAGGCGGCTTGATCTCTCTCACACACAACCACATACAACCAAGTACAGTACTTACAGTGGTGCCGGTTTTTTTGGTTTTTTTTTGGTTTTTTTTGGTTTTTTAACCTTTTACCTGAACCGTTCGTCGGGACTCGACACGGGACCCGCCGGGCTGCGCACGACGTCGGCTCTCTCCTGATCCGATCTGTAGTGCTGCCTACTAGGTGCTGCTGGTGCTGCTGGCTGCTTCTGGCGGATTGGCTGCTCATGACACCGTGAGCCTGCTCATTCGAACCTGGTCTGGTGAGGTTGATTGTCGACTACGAATCCCATACCAAGCCCAAACGGACATCTTTCGGCGCCCGTGAAAAACAACTTCGAAATAAGCTGCGGCCACCCCCTACCTGTTGTTGGACTGATCAGCGTGCCACCATCCTCCACATTCTTTGCTCGACAGAGAACACTTGCCTGAAGCTTACCGCCCTACCGATTCCTATTTCTATTCCTATTATTACCCTTACCGACTTTATTTACATACACTTACCTTACTTACCGAGTTTTTTTTTCTTTTTTTTTTTCCTTTTCTGTTAAACCTCCTCATCCGCACCCCGCTCTCTCTTTGAGCAAGGACCTCAGCCACACACCAACTCCTCCATCTTCAATATCAGCAGAAACATCCATCCTACAAATACAACCGGTACGATTGTCTCTGTCTCTCCGCTGAGCGATCCATTCGTGCCCACGTCAAGTCGCGGACACCTGCCGACGGAGATTTTTGCTTTTTGTTTTGTATTTTTACGCCGAACTACAGAGCTACAGCATCGAAAAGCCCCGCCGCGTCTCCCAGGTCCCTCCATCCCGGATCGTGTCACCTGGTCGTGAAACCAGTCTGTGCCGCTGACTGCCGATGGGCTAGGCGGGGGCATCATGGCTTCGATTCTTACGTCCCCGCCACGAGACACCACTGGTTCGCTGCCTGACTCGCAGCCAGTGCAGCTTCCCACACTGCAACAATTGACCCCTCCTGAGATCAAGCCCGAGATCAAGCAGGAGAATGAACAGGAGAAGAACAGCCGTCCTCGGAGCGCGTCTGACGACAAGGATGTCGACAACCTCGAGCTAGACGACGCCGAAGGTGAGGAGGGCGAGCATGGAGGAGACCAGGCCCATTCCTCGAACTCGGACGGCCCTGCGAGAAAGAGGAGAAGGAGCCGAAAGGGTCTGGACAAAAAGTTTGAGTGCCCCGAGAAGGGCTGCGGGAAAAGCTACTCGAGAGCCGAGCATCTGTACGTGGATCCCCCTCCCCCCCCCGGGTGAAGTCGAAGGAGTTCTGCGCCCAAGTCTCTGGCTGACACCGTCACAGTTATCGTCATCAGCTCAATCACAATCCAAAACAAGTGTACAGATGTGGAATTGGCGATTGCCAGAGGACCTTCGTCCGGCTGGACCTGTGCAACCGGCACAAGGACCGCCACAATGCCAAGGGCTCAGCCTTGAATCGCAAAGACTCAATGATGAGCCAGGCTGCAGCACCAGTTACTCCGGTCACCGATACCAGACCGCCTACTTTCCCACCGGCGCCTGGATCAGCGTCTCCTGAAGTGAATCGTCCTGGGACAGCATACCCCAAGCCGAGATCTATGAGCTTACAATATCCGACGACGAAGGACGGCCTGGCCACGCCCTACAGCCCCATGACGAGCACGCCACCAGCATATCCGAACGGGACCCAAAACGGTGTCGACTACATGCGTCACGATCCGAACTACACACACATCCCTCCGGGTCAGGCTCATCATTCCCCAGCTGCCCCCCGACCGCCGGCGATCCAGACGAATGTTGGTCCTTACAGCGTCATGTCTCCAGTTTCGGCACAACCTGGCTATCATACGCAGCCTCACAACACTCCGCAGTCTGCCAACGGCATGTCATTTGTGCCTTCCCAGAACTTCCCTGCCTTCCAGCTTCCTCCGTCAGACTTTGCCGCAAACTCTCATCCTTCGCCTGCTTCCGTGGCCCCTCAGCATCGGGATGAGCAGCAGCAGACGTCGTACGCATCGCAGCAGTCGACGACCGAGTTTGGCGATCAGCAGCCTCAGCAGCAGGCGAGCGACATGATGCTGTTGGACCAGATCGGGATGCAGCAGACCATGCCGGTATTCCAGGTTGACGGTATCATCAATAAGTCCCCTTATGTGGCCATGCCGGATGATTTTATGGCATTCTTATTTAGCCAGGGCGGCGAGTCTCCCATGACTGGCATGCCGATGCAGGGCTACAACAAGTGAGTGTTATCCCTCGAGATTTCGTGTGTCTAGTGCTAACTTCGTTGCAGCTACGGGGACTTTGGCAACTACGGCATGGGCTACTACAACGATTCGAACCAGCTTGGATATTATCCTCAACCGGCGGGGCCGCAGCAGGTTATGTCGGTTACGAACCTGCTTGACCAGAATCTGCCGGAGATGGTTATCTCAGAAGACAAGGCGCTCGAGGTGTACGAACTGATCAAGGAGCGGTTCCACGACAATGGCAGGACCCCAGTGGAGCGGCAACGCGAGAGCATCCTCGAGGGCGACCGCAACGACGACAACCACCCGTTGAGCCGTAAGATGATGCAGCAGTACATCGCCGCTTACTGGCTGCACTTCAGCGACCAAGTACCGATTCTCCACAAGCCGACCTTCTCGCCGGATAAGACGCCGAACCTGCTGCTGATTGCCATCATGACGATCGGCGCCGCGTGCCTGGACAAGGTGCAAGGGCAAAAGGGGGCCAAGGCAGGTACGCCGCTGGCCAACTTCCTGGCATGGCATCTGCGGTGGGAGATGTTCCAGGACCCGAACTGCCGGCCGCCAGCCAAGCTCTGGGTCTTCCAGACGCTGCTGCTGCTCGAGTTGTACGAGAAGATGTACTCGACGAGAGAGCTGCACGAGCGGGCGCACATTCACCACGCGACGACGATTACCCTCATGCGCCGTGGACGAGCACTTATCGGAAAGTCGGCACTCGACTCGCCGCCGAACCCTCGCGACGCGCAGAACGGATCCAGGCAAGGCTCGGCTGCGGGTGCTACTACGCCGGAGGAATGGTGGAACCATTGGATCATGAACGAGGCGACTCGGCGGGCGGCATTTGCGGCGTTCGTTATCGACTCGATTCACGCGACTATGTTCGGCCATTCGACGGTCATGGTGGCCCACGAGATGCGGTTGCCGCTGCCGTGTGACGACAAGCTGTGGAAGGCGACCAGCAGCGCGGAGGTGGCGAGGATAGAATCCAACCTCATGTCGATGGGCTGTAAGCCGATCTCGTTCCTCGAGGGCCTGAAGAGGACGCTCAGCAACCAGGAAGTGCAAACGAACGCTTTTGGCCGCATGATTCTGATGGCCGGCCTGCTCAGCGTCAGCTGGCACATGAACCAGCGCGATTTGCAGGTCAACTCGCTCGGCGGCGGGGTGAGCCAGGCGCTCGGAGGGCGCGACAAATGGCGCGGCACGCTAACGCGGGCGTTCGACTCGTGGAAGAGCGACTTCGACAAGGCGCTGATGAAGCAGCGCAGCGAATTATCGGCCGATCCATATAACTACGACCTGCAGAGCCGCAACGAGGCCAACGTCGTCTTCGAGAGCCGCATCGTCCTGCACCACCTCGCTCACATGGCCATGCACGTCGACATCGTCGACTGCCAGATCTTTGCGCGCGCCAAGCGCCTGTTGGGGCGGACTATTGGTCCGCAGGACCTCAACAGCGCGCAGCGCCGTATGAAGGATGCGTGGGCGCCGACGGCCAAGGCCCGCGACGCGACATATTATGCCCTCAAGTTCCTCCAGTCGGTGCTCTGCCCGGAGCAGTCAGACACTCCTGGAGTATCATATCGTACTGACGGCGAGCTGTACTCCGCCAGCAGCGACGTGCTGCTCAACCGGCCGTGGGTCCTGTATTTCGCGGCGCTGGTTGTCTGGTGCTACGGGTACGCGCTGGAGGGGGCTAGTCCCGGTATTCCCCTGCCCACGACGCAGCAGGAGAAGGTGCAGGGCATGCGAGAGTACTTGGCTAAGTATGGCAGCGTGCAGTCGCCGGAGGAGTTGAAGAATATGCAAGGAATTAGCCATAATACGCCGCTGTTAATGGTGCTCAAGGACACGTTTGACGCGACGAGGTGGGAGCTCCTGCATGAGGGCGCCACGCTGCTGAATAATTGTATTCAGTTGAATATGGGGCAGCCGGTGGCTTGATGAATTTTAGGAAAAGGAGAAGGGAGAATGGGGTTCATTTGACTTATCGTCATTATCATCATCTTCATCATCATCATCATCATCATCATCATACCATGATTTTCTTACCATAACATCATCGATGGATTTCCTTTATCTGGTTTCTCTCGGGATGAGTATACTACTATACCTCTCTACCTCTCTACCATGAACGGGAATTCGGGGTTGTGGTTTTTTTTTAAAAAAAAAGAAGGAAAGGGGGGGGGGGGAGGGAGAGAGCCTATTAGGTTGGGAAGGAAGGGAAGGAAGAAAAGGGGGTGAAGGACACCAAATAACAATTTGGAATCTATGACACTGACACCAAGAGTTCAGTACACATGCACACACACACACAAAAAAAAAGGAATGTGTTCTCATCCTGGGAGGCAACGGTGATGGTTGATGAAGGGTATCTTCATGCGATGGGAGCAATTACTTCACACTCTAACACTACATATATCCATGGATGGCGAGGGGGGCGGGGCGGCGGTTTTTTTGTTAACATTTTCTCTTTGTAACTGGGCATGCTGGGCACTACCTGCTCGTGATGCTTTGCTCGTTCATAGTATTTTAGCTTGATCATCATTTTCTCTTCTTATTTTTGCTTTCATCTTATCATTTACTTGCTTTTTTTTTTACACGTATACCCCTCGTTTTTTTTTTTGAGTTGCTATTGGGTTTTAAGTATATGTATGTATGTATGTATGGATGTAGGGGAGAGTTGAACATGAAACAGTAGAATGAGGCTCCGGATTTCCGTGAGGATGGCGCCATCTTGCCAGCTGCGAGGTGACACAGCAGACGGATGGGATCGTCGTTTGCGACGTCATCGGTTGTAGAGGAGAGATATTTGGGATGAATGGAGACGGAGGGGGCTGTCACCGTTTTATCGTGAGGTTGCCTGCGGTGGTGATATCATGGGCATTTGACATTCGCTACAGAGTGAGCACCAGACAAAGGGTTAAACTACCGTTACAATACAACCGTGATCGTCTGGCTGACTTGACGCTTTGTTAAGCTATTTTTGATGGTAATGCAACGTAAAGTAATAGATCATATATTATACTTCTGACCTGCAGAATATCTTGCAGTATCCCCGTCTTAAAGAATGGCCCGCAATGACTGGCGATTAAAAGAGCAAACGTGGGGCTTCCAATCCCCAGCGTAGAGAAAGTAAAAACAGTACCCCACTGGATTAGTGGAGGGGCAGGCTCAAAGTGCAGACCAGGTCCCGGTCCCCAATGTAACTGTGGGTACCCCCAGATCAAACCTTCCATCCCGTGTGCCATCGATTGATTCCAGCTTCTCTTGCATCATTCTTTAGCTTCAGTCAATCGTATCCGCCTGGCTTGGTTTACCTTCCGCTCACCTCGCCAATTTAAAAACAGAACGATTTGATCGTGGTTTGAGAACTAAACAACGACCAGTTGCTTCTCGAAGGACAACTTTGCTGCCGCAATTGCGAGAGAGGCAGACTTCTGAAGCTGCTGAGATAATCAGATTTTCGGGCATCAGTCATCAGTCTCAGCGCTCGGTTTCTCAGGCGGTCCTTTTCCCCTGCTCTCCCTGCTCTTGGGCGGCTCTCTTACCGTTGTGTAACGCTCGGTTGGTATATCAGCACTGACCGACGAAGGCCAGCCTTGCCTGAGTGAGACTGAGACTCGACCTCTCAGTATTACCTCAGCTACCGAGTAAGCACCGGAGACATAGAGAATCTGTCGGAGAATACCCTCCTAACTCCGATCTCGACCCTCCTGGCCTTCAGAGACAGAACTTCTCGATTAGGTGTTTGAAGGCCCCACCCGACTAAGTGGATTCAGAAGCGTCCAAGTTCCCGTCATCACTTCCATCGCTCATAGCAGCATCACATCACAAAAAAAAAAAAAGCCAAGGCAAACAGCAACCATCCCTCGCCAACGCTGCCACGTTGCAGACGTGGAGTCACGCCAGCGCCAACGGTAGCAATAGCAACATCAACAACAGCGGAAAAGAACTGCTTCAGTATCCTACCGAGCCATCCGGCTCGGCCACACCTCTCACACGATGCTGCTCACCCAACTCCCCCCCGAAACAATCCACAACATCCTCCGCCACGTCGACCCCGACGACCTACCCAACGTCGCCCAAACCTGTCGGGCGCTATACAACTTTGTCGTTGACAACAATCCGCTGTGTCGAGAGATTTATCTTCGAGAGTTTGACGCCTTCTCCAATGGAACGGCAGCAAGACAATCCGAGAGTTCTGGGTCTGAACAGCAGCAGCAGCAGCAGCAGCAGCAGATAAATTACGCCCGCGAACTAGCCGATTTGTACAAGCTCAAACGTCTGTGCTCGCCAACGTCGAAGATCGAGGATGAGAAGCGCAAGGCGGAGCTGCCGTTTGTGAGGGATGTGGTGGTGAGGTTTTTGAAGAGGGCCGTGCAAACGCAGTATGGGGGGGATAGCACCACAGTCAGGGAGTCGAGGAGCAGCAGGTCCAAGACCTACCCCGTGTCGAAGAATGCGGAGTGGTTAACAACGCTGTTTGCGTCGAGTACCGCGAGGGAGGCGTTCCTGTGTCGGTCGTTTTTGTGGGAGCGGGCCAGGGCGCTAGCCGTGGAGGGGAAGAGGCCGGTGAGGGGGGAGAGGAAAAGTGAGGGGGAAGTCAGTGAGAAGAAGGAAGATGGGGAGGAGAAGGATAACGGCGAGGGGAGCAGCTCCAGCCAGGAGAGTATGACCAGGACGGGGAGTAACGAGATGAGCCCCAACTGCACCTGCAGAAGGCGAAGCGCGAGGAATAAGTCGCCCAAGGTCCTTCGTCGCAGTGAAGACCCCGAGGTCCAGGCTGTGTATCAGGCCAGTGCCCACCTACACTGCTTGTATGGGTGCAGCCTGGCATCGGCTGTCGCGCCGGCCGTGTCCATCCCGATCTGTGTGCATGGGAGGGTCGTGGGCCGACGTATTGGTGCCAGCGGCGGGCGCGGCTTATACGCCCTGGCATGCTCCAAGGTCTACGATCTGCGCGAGTACACCCCTGGCACTAGATGGGGCCCCTTTCTGGAGCAGGATGATCTGACAGAGGGCCCGAAGGTGGACTGGGAGAAGGTCGAGGCGATCTTGATTGTACTGGGGACGAACATTCGGCATAAGGGGTTGGAGGGGTGGCCGATATTCCAGAACTTTTGGGGGAAGCCTTTTGCGGGGGTTTGGCCCGGGAGTTATATCCCCTGGTGGAAGGGTAAAGATAAGGAGGAGGATCGGAGGGAGCTGGAGAGGACGGATCCGTATGGGGTTAGTGGGAGTTGGTTGAGGGTTGTTTGTTTCTTGGGTAGGTCCTTATCTTGTCTCCAAGCGAGGGGTAAACCTGTGCTGACGACGTCCAGACTACAGCGATTTCTTCGCTTTCAACTTCCCCTGGCGAGATAACCTCCCGAACGACGTCCCCAGGCCCCCGATCGGCGTAGGCGAAGCCATGCGCCTCATCCTAATGCGCACGCGCGTCTCGCGCATCGAACCCCCCGGCCCCTCCGATCACCCCGACTACCCTGTCGTGCACTTCGTCGGCTTCTCCCGCGCGCTGGACGGCAGCTGGGACGACAATGCCGACGCCGACCTGCGCGGCACGGTGCGTATGACTCCCGAGGGCGAGGTCTGGTGGACGTCATACAGCATCTATAACGGAGAGGAGCGCTGGAAGAGTGAGGGGATCCAGTTGGGCGGGATCAGGTCGGCCCGCGGGGTGGTCGGGAATTGGTTTGATAAGGACTATGACCCCAACGGGCCGTGCGGGCCGACGGCGTGGTGGAAGGTGTCGGATCGAGTGGCCAAGGGGGAGGAGTTGCAGGGGACGTTTTTGGAGGATTTGTTGCCTATTAGTATGTTTCTTTCCTTGCCTGGGTTTGGTGGGGGGCAGTGGGCTAACAATTGCAGTAGTAGATGATGCTATGGCGGAGTATGAGCACGAAGGGCACGAGGGAGATCCGGATTTTGAGGATGAGGTGTTCCTGGAGCATGGGATTGATATTGGTTTGCACTGGGGGTTTGATGATGGCTTTGGAGAGGACTTTGATGATACGTTTGGGGATGAGGAGCACGCATGGGATTTGGGGTATTTTGATCATGGGTCTTTTTTCGATTATATGGGAGGGGATTTAGGGGATGAAGAGGATGGGCATGAGCATGAGGAGGATGAGGAGGACGAGGATGAGGGAGATGGATGGTAAAGTGAGGTTGAAGTTCCATATGGGAGAGGGTAGTTCGGTATGGGGAAGGGAACCAAAAAAAAAAAAGAAAGAAGAAGAAGAAGAAGAGGTTTGGTGGGATAAAGGTTGTCTGGTATCGGTATGAGGTTGTGTATGGGTTGGCTGGGGTTAGGTTATGCGCTATGCTGATCATTAATATTATTCACCATATCACCATATGGGTTCGCTAAGTGTAGTACTTTTTTTAGTCTTTTTTTTTTTTTGGTACGGAACTCTGATGGATGAGGACCAATCATATACAAGTTTGCAAGGGAATATGCGTCTAAGCCCAGGTCGGGCTAAGTTTAAAGAGCCTACTATTGACCATGATATTGGACCCTAATCTTGATACAAAAGAGTTAACAGATCTATGGTCTTGTACATAGCACCTCTGGATATCCGACCTAGTCCATAATCATCCCCGTAATACCCTTCAACTGCGCCTCATCCTCCTAGAAAATCGACTCTTATGTACCAGCTGCCAACGTACACACCCTCCCAACTTCCGCTTCATCCGTAGCCCGCCCACATTTAACTCCGGCAAGCTCTTCCTAGGTCTACCCCTCAATTCCATCCTTTATTCAACCCCCTCTAAACCAAAACGCCTCACCTCAAAGCTTAGACGCCACATCCGGATCCGTATTAACCTTCCCATGCTCACAAACCATTAACACCGTCCCGTCCTCGACCCGTCTCATCGTGCCCCTCACCGTGCAAAGTCTCTTCCCTACCCCGACAATCTCGCACTCGACCAGCACCGTCGACCCCTCGGGCGCCGGTCTCAGGTACGTAACATTCAACGTCCTAGAAACGCCGAGGTAGCTCCAGAACCCCGGGCGTGCCACGAGGGCAAGGGGGATCGACGTGCAGAAGTCGAAGAGAGTGGCTGCACAGCCGCCGTGCAGGTTGCGTAGGCGGTTGCAGTGGGTTGGGTGGACGGTAAATTTGAAGGTTACGAGGGGGTAGGGACGAGTCGGGGGGGAGGCGGGCGTGATGGAGTGCAGGGTTAGGGAGGGGAGGAGGTGGGAGGACCAGTCCTTGCGTACACATGGTCAGTTAGGGGACCTCAGATGAGGGGAATGGAATGAAGGAGAAGTTAGAGGTTCAGCTTTCTTTTTAAAAAAAAAAAAAGTATAGTATTGGGGCTTGGAAAGATCAGGGTCGAGTGAGGAAGGGATACGTGATAGAATAAAGAGATCAGATGAAGAGGGTTAAGAGGGTTAGGAGTAGGGTTAAAGTACTCACATCGTCCTTTTTTTGCGCAAACTCCTCCAACAAAACTTTGATCCGCTCCTCATCCGACATCTTCAGAAACTTGTCGGCATGCTCGGCCGGCTTCGAGTCCTTGCGTTGAGCCATGACGTCTTCCTTCTCTGAGGAGTGTTGATATTTATCCGAAATGGTTCGTTGTCAGGGCAATGGGACGGGGTTATCAGGAGAGTGTGTTAAAGTGAGCAGATACATAAACTCTGGTAAGTTAGAATTCTCGATAAGAAAAAAAAATAAAACAACATGACAACTTCTGGAAATTGTAGGGCTAAGTAGCACTTACACCACACTCACGGCAGCGTCACCTCTAATCTGATACCTCGGATAGAAGGCCCAGGTACTACACAACAGCGCGGTGTCAGGGTTATAAGCGGTCTTCACGCCCGCTGCATATGGATTGGAATGTACCGCACAGTGGGGCAGACCCCAACCTCAAGTGTAACCCCGCTGCCCACTCACAGCTCACAGCAGCCGAGACCCCTGCCGCGCGCCAAATCCGGGGAACTGAGCCTCGGCAACTCGGTGCGCACACCCCCCCCCCTGTTTGGCGACTTTTTGACCCGGCGCACTCCCTTATCGATTGATAGAAGCTGAAGCCGCGCGATTCAGCTGCAATCAGCTTCCAGGTTCCCTTCCCTGGTCATCGCCGTCGCATCAACCTCTCAGTCAGCCCCTTAAGCGTCAACGTTCAACACATTAACATCGACGTCGACGACGACTTCGTCGTCTCGACACAGCACGACGTCCACATCACATCGCGATCGACCGGCCCTCCAACTTCTAGCGCGTATCGTCCGAACAAACTAAACAAATCGACTCGATGATCCCACCAAACAGCCCGACCTAGCCCAAACACACCGTCCACCACAAACAAAGTCCAAGTCCACACACCGACGCGCCGCAACCATGGAGTACATCCTCTCGCAACGCCTCTCCCTCGACGAAGGCAAACCCTCCCTCTTCGAGCTGCTCTCCGAACAACAACTCAACGCCCTACTCCCCCCAACAGTCCGCTACATCCTAACCCTCCTAACGCACCGCTACCCCCGTCATCTCCTGCGCATCCTGAACCGCTTCGACGAGCTATACGCCCTTTTTGCTCTCCTCATCGAGCGGCACTGGCTTCACACGCGCGGCGGGTCGTTTACGGAACACTTTTATGGACTCAAGAGGGAGAAAGCACTGGCGGAGGAGATCCCCCGGGCGAGTTCGGCCGCGCCGGGGGCAGTGAGCCAGGCGTTGAAACTTAGCAGCAGGGATATCTGGAAGAACCTGGCCGTGATCGTCGGGCTGCCGTACCTGAAGCGAAAATTGGACGAGGCGTACGAGGTAGATGCGCCGCGCGCGATGTTGGGGGCGGCGTATAACGCCCCTCCAGCGCCGGGGGCCCCGGCTAAAGAGAAGGCGGCGTATTGGTGGCGGATGTTTCTGAGGAGGGTTTACCCGACGCTGAACGCGGCGTATTACTTGTCGGTGTTGGGGTTCAATCTGGCGTATTTGTTTGATGGGAGCAAGTACCATCATCCGTTTTTGTGGATGATCGGGACGAGGGTAAGGCGGATGAATGCCGCGGATTACAAGGCAGTCGAGGAGCTGGAGGAGAGGATGAGGCAAAAGGGGGGGGCTAGGGGGAGCGTGGCTGCCAGGTTGGCGGGTGCTTTGTCACTCGCCCTGCCGGCGAGCATCTTTGCGCTGAAGTTCTTGGAGTGGTGGCACGCGAGCGATTTTGCGAAACAGCTTTCTCGCAGGGCAGCTGAGAGTCTGGACCTCCCCCCTCCGGTCGTGTCAGGCCTGTCGGATAAGAAACCCGTCAAGAAACTCAAGAAGGAAAAGGAGAAGGAAGACCCCCAACAAGGCGAAGGCTCCGAAAAGAAAGACGGCGAGGAGGGAGAAGAAGACCCCGAAGAAAAAGAGCGCCGTCTCCGCGAAAGAGCCCCCGTTTCGGCCTCCTCCTACCTCCCCATCTTCACGGTGCCGGTTCCCGCCTCGACAGACCTGTGCCCGATCTGCGAGAACGAGATCACCACGCCGACGGCCTGTCAGACGGGTATTGTATACTGCTATGCGTGCATCCACAAGTGGCTGGCGGGCACGCACCCGCGGCAGGAGAAGTTCATGGTTGGAAGGGAGGGCAAGTGGGAGAGTGGCGAGGGGAGGTGCCCAGTTACGGGGAGAAAGGTACTGGGAGGGGTTGAGGGGTTGAGGAGGATTATGGTCTAGGGGATTACCTAGTGTAGGGAGGTATGTATGTACATTGGTAATGGTATGGTACCAATATGTAGGGATTGATTATGCTGGTGTATTTTCCTATGGTAGAGATGGTAGTAATGATATCATGATAGATAGAGGATCACGATCTTATACCCTCTCTCTCTCTCTATCTCTCTCTCTCTCTCTCTTTCTCTTTCTCTTTCTCTCTCTCTATCTCTGTATTCCTCAATCTCTCAACTTGCGCAAATCAGTCCAATTCGACCACCGTAACAGGGTTCCCCAACACCCCCGAGTCGCGATACATAACCGCCGCGTTTACCAACAACCCTCCCTGTCTACTCCCCCCAAACCATCTCCTCACAATTGACAGAACGCCGTACCATACCACGGAGAGTGATTCGACCCACTTCATGCTAGGGATCAGGTCCCAAAGCAGTCCCTTCGCAGGACGGAGCATGAGTCGTTCATATTCCCGCTGGCACGCATCATACCAGACGACTTCGGTACCGTGGGCGGCGTGAACGTGTCCGAAGACGTGCAAACGGGGACGGACGCGCCAGAGTTCGCGCAGAAGAGAGGGGCAGCCTAAGGAGAGGTCGAGGTGGGTTGCCTAGGTTGTAATTAGCACTGTTGGGATGGGGGACGGGCTTGGGGAAGAAGATTGATGTTACTAGGTGAGTTTTAAGAGGAATGGTGATGGGAAAAAAAAATTAAAAAAAAAAAAAAAAGNGAGAGAGAGAGAGAGAAAGAGGGAGGGAGGGGAAGGAAGGGGGGAAGGGGG